>NC_134085.1:74576191-74876191 GCF_000715075.1 Nicotiana tabacum
TTACCTCATTTTATATGCTAAGCATGCTGACTCTTCCATGACTCCCTCTTTGACTGAACCTTTGATTGTTCTGAATCTCTTAATCTCTGGTTTAATTGGAATACTTTCCTTTAAACGTTTGATTCCTACTTCTTTACTCAACTTGATTAAATTTACCTGCCTTAATTATTTTCCCTACCTTGTTTGTATTCCGATGATTATTATTGATTTGTTTCCTTAATTAAACTACTGTTTATTTACCCTTAATTACCTATTTTATACATAAGCTTTACTTTATTCCTTTCCTTAAATACTGAGTATGTTTTACCATTGGTTGAGTCGTCCCTTGAATAAAGGAAATCTTGTTGATTCACGTATGGTTTCCCTAATTTACTACTTAATTGATTTATTACCTTGTTTGTTAAGTTTTTTATTCCTATATTAACCTCCTCTTCTTTTAAAAGAAGAGAAGAACAAGGAACTCTAGTTCATCTACACTATTATACTCTCAAAAGCTCTCTACTCTCTTCTGTTCCTTGCAACTCCTATTAGTTCAGCCGGCTATAAGCCAAGACTAATTCCAAGCTATGTGTTTACTTTGTTCCTGCTTGTAATCAATTTTGATTTCCAGCTTATGAGCTATTTTACTTAGTATACAATCAGCATGCCTAGATTATTGTATCACAAAGCATGTTTTAAGTTTATGGTTTCACACTCTTTAGCATGACCAAACCCTGCTTGTTCTAAAATCTTGAATGTTTTTCTGGTACAGTCTATTCTAATGTAATTCTGTTTGTGTCTTAAACATATGTGTTTTCAACTTAACTTTGCAACTACCATCTATGTATTTAATTGCCATCACTAAGGTGTATGCTAGGTGTTCCCCTACCTCTTCCCTTTGTGTGAGATCTGTTCTGAAGCTGTATGTTCTCTAGCCTGCTTTCTGACTATTTTTAAATGTCTTCTTAAACTATTCCTACTCTTAACTCTGTTCTAACTTTCATAAAAGTTCTTTCTTCTACTAAGATCTTCTTTATCTGTCTACCAAACCCTTTCAAAGTCATTATGCACTCCCACATTACTCCTAAAATATTAGGTTCTGCCCCTCTGGCATCTGTACTTCCTTGAGATCCTTGAAATCTCTCTGAACTCTGGCATGTGAGAGCTGGCCCTTCCACACTGCACTTAAATCAGTTATTGTTGAGAAATGGTCTAGGTGTGAGCACTGTCCGGGATCCTTGAGGTCCTTAGGGAACTTTGACACACCTAGACATGATATTGTCTATGGAACTTTGGTATTGAGGCTATCGGAGGCTTGGGAAGTCATTTAGGCCTGCTTCAGACTCCCTATAGTTAACTTCTTCTTTTTCTTCTTTATTTGTTTATGTAATTTATTCCAGCTCGTCTATAATAATTATTTGTAAACAACATTGGGGTGATTAGTGAAAAGGGATGGGTAGTTATATCTGTTAGGGTAATTTGGGTAGATACTATGCCTATAGGATTGTGTTAATACACTTGCTATGTTTGTTTTACTTTCACAATATTAGAAATCATGTCTATAGGGTTAAAATCAACTTTATAATTAGAAATCATGCCTATAGGATCTAAATGGCTTTGTAATTAGAAATCATGCCTATAGGATTTAAATGGCTTCAATAACTAGATACCATGCCTATCGAGTGTAAAGTAATTGAGTTCAATTTTTATCACTGCATGTATTTGCATTTGTTTCACTAAAATCATGCTTATAAGTTCTAACATCAGCTCTTAACAATTAGATACCATGCCTATAGGAATTAAAATCAGAAATCCTGCCTACAGAACTAAAATCAGTTTGGTTAAACAAGTTAGTTTAATTCATGTCTAATTCGTGTTCAAATTAGTTCAATTACTGTCTGTTTCTTTAAATGAGTTTCCAAACACTGCCTTAATTTACTATCGCTAGAAAACATGTCTATAGGATCTCAAGTATTCGTTTAAAACTATTCGTTGTTTTACTAAATCAATGTAGATATCCTGCCCTTAGGACATCACTGTCTGCGTTTAGGCAAGCCTATAGGGTGATTAAAATTCTGCAACTCTAAAACTATGATTTTGCTATTTAAAATTGTCCAAATTTAACAGGTTTAAACCAGTAGGCAGGCTAAATAGGATTTTGACACTTTGTCCTAATTCAATGTTGTGTAATCCCTACTCACCTAGATACAATGTTCTAGGATCTTCTCTTAAATACTTGATTGTTGTTTGAAGACGTGCAATTACTTGTTATATTTGTAGAGGTAACTGTGGGCCTATAACTTGTTCCCTTTAAATGTTGTCATAACTGTTCTTGATTGACGCCTAGACTTTTATACTTTAAAACCTTAGGAGGGTCTAGAACTTTCCAAAAGTAGAGTCCTGAAATACCTTCAGGGCCACGAGGAGGGGACGGGTAGTGCACTCATAAGACATTTTAAGGTTATTAGAATGCTTTAGGTTATGACCAAAGGGGGCAATTGGGCAGAAAAGGATATGATGACTACGCGTTAATGTCATGTGTAGCCCCTTATTGAGGAGTGTTTACTGGCCATTGTGTGGAGTGATCCTTTAGGCTAATCAACCTAGGACCCCTTTCTCTGATTCCCAATGTTTAAACTTTACTCTTTTATATGCAACTCACTCAAATTCTTTGTCTTATTATTATTTAAGTCAAACAGTGTCTGATATGTTTTTATTTACAAATTATGTGTTTCAACTTCTTGTTTGTTAAAGGACTAATTCATAAGTATGAGTTTGGTTGGGACCCACGATTGTGGACCGAGAGGGGTTCCTAACACCTTCCCCTCAAGGTTATTTCGAGCCCTTACCCTAAATCTCTAGTAATGCAAACTAGTCTAAGAGTTAATTACTCAAGGTGCCCTAACGCACCATAAATCCGTTAGGTGGCGACTCTTCAAATCCCAAAAGGAAATGAGTTATTAACCCCATGAACGTCGAAACCAGGACTTCTCTTACCGGAGGAAAAAAAAAGGGGCGCAACAATCAATATAAACCTCAATTTATTTTCCTAGTTGTTCTTCGAACATCCGATTTACTAGGTGTTGGTAAGTGGCACCGGTGTTTTTTAGTCTGAATGGCATTTTTTATAGCACTAGATGTCGTACTTAGTGATAAAGGACATTTTTTCCTGATCGCCTAGGTCCATCCGAATTTGGTTGTACCCGGAATAGGCATAAAGAAAACTGAGCATCTCGTGGCCGACTGTCGCATAGATCATGCGATTGATGTTGGGCAAAAGGAAAGAGTCCTTAGGACATGCCTTATTCAAGTCTTTATAGTATACACATTCTTAATTTAGTCCCCTTTTTAGGGACTACCACTATGTTTGCTAGCTAGTCCGAGTATTTAACCTCCCAAATGGACCCTATTTAAGGAGTTTATATACCTCGTCTTTGATGAATGCATGCTTGAATTCGGGCTGGGGCCTCCTTTTCTACTTGACCAGATGGAACTTCGGGTCCAAGCTCAGCTTGTGGGTAGTTATTTCTAGCGGGATCCCTATCATATCAAGGTGGGACCAAGTGAACAATCTATGTTAGCTATAAGGAATTTTATGAGTTTTTTCCTGAGCTCAGGACGTAGTCCCGTGCCCAGGTATACCTTATGATCGGGCAGATGCTCGATCAATATGACTTGCTCCAGTTCTTCGACCATTTATTTGCCGGTGTCACAATCATCGGGGATTATGAAAGATCTGGGGACTTTGTAATCATCGTCCTTATCCATCCTCTGCTTACCTGGTTCGACCGGGGCCGGTGTCAGTGATTGCTATTTGGTTTCCCCTTTGGCGACTGAACTCAAACCCTTCGATATTGAAAGTGTGGATATCGGGATTACCTCGTCTACCATGAACATCTCTTTTGCGGCCGATTGCTCTCCGTAAATCATTTTAATTCCTGCTGGCATTGGGAATTTCAGCGTCTGGTGTAGTGTCGAGGGTACATCCCTCATGTTGTGAATCCATAGCCTCCCGAACAGAGCATTGTATCTCATATCCCCTTCGATCATGTAGAATTTTTTTTCTTGAATGGTTTCGGCAGTGTTCACTTGCAAGGTTATTTCCCCTTTAGTAGTCTCATATGCCATGTTGAATCCATTCAGAAGACTGCAGGCATAATTTGGTCTTGTAGTTCCAGCTGCTCTACGACCCTCGAGCGGATAAATTGGCCGAGCTACCAAGATCAATTAACACATGCATAACTCTAGATTTATTTATGAGTAGAGATATTACCAGTGCATTATTGTGCGGTTGCACGATCCCTTTAGCATCCTCATCTTTGAAGGATACGGTTCCCTACGGCATGTAATCTCGACTCCATTTTTCCCTTGTGATGGACACTTTGGTGCGCTTTAACATTGGTCACTGAGGAACGTCAACCCCACGGATGATCATGTTAATGACGTGCTAAGGTTCCTCCTTCTCAATTTGCTTGTTGGAGTCTCTATTCCTGAAACACTTTTTGGTATGATCTCTTAAAAACTCTCAGAGGTGTCCGTTGTTGAATAACTGGCTACTTCCTTTCTCAATTGTCGGTAATCTTCAGTTCTGTAGATGTGAGTGCGACGATACATACACATTAGGTTGGGGTCTCTTTGGGTAGGATCGGACTATAAAGGTGAAGGCCATTTGGTGTTTTTGAGGCATCCGATAGAAGATACGATGGCAGCATCATCGACATTGAAGTTGTACTCTGATAACCTCGGTGCTTCCTTAGACCCGATGGGCCTGTCGAATTCGACTTTGCTCATGACCCCTGGTTATTTTGAACTCAATTGTTTCTCCTTTCACTTCTCACATGGTTGTGTCCATACCCAATACCTCTACGATCACCGTTGAACGGTTAATACCGATCTCTATTTGACGTTGGTTCGCAATCAAAGTCTCTTTTGGACCGGTCACTAGCTTGGACTAGATAAACAGATCCGGAAGGGGCCCCAAGATGATCATCTTCGACCCTAATTTTTTATTGATACCGGTTATGCACATCGTCCCAAGTAACAGCTGGATATTCTATCAGATTTTGCTTCAATTGTTGCGAAGCCAATGAGCTTCAAGTATTGAGTCCTTGGGTAAAGGCCTGAACGGGCCAATCTTATGCCACCGACGGCAGGTCCATCCATTCTATTTGAAACCTTGACACCAACTCCCTAAGCATCTCGTTATCTCTTTGCTTTACCTTGACAAGGTTCGGCTTCCTGGTCTTGACCTTGATGGCTCCGGCGTGCACTTTTACAAAAGCATCTGCAAGCATAGCAAAAGAGTCTATAGAATATGGGGACAAGTAATGATACCATATCATAGCTCCTTTTGACAAGGTTTCTCCGAATGTTTTCAGCAGTATAGATTCGATCTCATCATCTTACAAGTTGTTACCCTTGATGGCGCACGTGTAGGAGATCACATGTTCATTTGGGTTAGTTGTTCCATTGTACTTGGGAATTTCGGGCATGTGGAACTTCTTTAGGATCGACTTCGGAGCTGCACTTGGAGGGAAAGGTTTTTGAACAAACTTTTTGGAATCTAGGCCTTTCAGTATCGGTGGTGCTACCGAAATTTGATCGACCCTGTAGTTGTAGGTCTCCACCTTTTTGTCATTGGGCTCGATTATCTTTTCTCTCGTTTCTACCCATTTTGTCAATTCTACGAGCATCTTTATTATCTCTGGGTTGGTCCTAAATTCATCTTCATTTGGCCTATTCGTGGCTGATTCATTTCTCTGAGTGATTTCTCGGGATGGCTCGGGCTCAATTATGGTTGGGGCGCGGCTTTAATTTTGCAATTGGGCTATCGGTGCCTGTTGAGCCTATAGCATTTCGAAGATCACCTGCAAGTTGATCATATCACCCTCACCGCCGCGTGTATTTTAGGCTACTGATTGGACTCCCCCACTAACACTATTCTCAGGATCGGTAGGCAAATTTGCGTTAATGGCGACATATGAGTTGGTGTTGATCGGGTCCACGACCAGAATTTCGTTGGGATCTAAAAGGGGCACCTCATTACCGGACACCATGTTATCTTTCTCGCCATGGTAGACAGACTCAGCATCCATGTTTAGAGGGGCAGATTGAGAGTTCGACATTTCAATTCTGACCTTAAATAAAAAAACACTTCAAAGAACAAGTGTGAAGTAGGGTGTGTTATAGAAAATTGTATCAAATCATCACTATTATCCTTAGCCCCACGGTGGGCGCCAAACTGTTTACCCTCAGAAGCAGATAACAATTAAATTTGTAAGTGGTTTTAAGGATACGTAGATTAATTTGATAAAATAATAAATTGCGTTAGATTCAGTAAATAAAGATATAGTAAACTCAAACCACGTGATGAAGATTATTATAGCCTCAATGGAATATCCACCCCGATTCGGGCTCACAAAGACCAACACAAATGAATAAGAAAAAGAGCTTTAAATAAAAGTGAAAATAATAGTATATTGCTTTGGAATGCATGTTACAATGCGTCTAATGATTTATCAGATCCCCCTTTATATAGTAGAGGAATCCTACTCTAGGTACAATTTTATAACAGGTAAAAAATCTTATGTTTAACCGATTGTCGGTCCTTCATCATACGTGCTAAGATCCATGCCATGATATCCGGCCGGTCGCGGACATCACAGCCGTCTGTTAATCGTATTTTATTGCCCGAAAATGTTCTCCAAAGTCTTTTAGGATTAGGACCGATCCCAGATTATGATCCTGATATTCTCGAGGGTGGGCATCATGCCCCCGGACTCTGACTCGATGAGACCCTTGCTCTAATTTCGGTCCTTCGTCATTGTGTCTTAAGCTTGATTTATCCTATCGCAGACTGAGGTGTACCGTGAGCCCCCCATATACATACGTCTATAACAATATACATCTTAAAAACAAATTTCATAGAACTAATTTGTCACACCCCAACCTCGGGAGGTGCAAGCGGCACACAATGCCCGTAGGCATGTGCGAACCAACGTTCATACTTAGACCTTTCAACATGAAATCCCGGTCAACAAGGCCTCCAAGTATGACACCAAAATTAAAAGAAAAGTTCACAACTAACAATTGAGGAAAGTCATTGTATATAGCCATTGTCATCAAAGACATAACCATATTTACGTACACACTAGACACTACTCTGCAAGCCTCTAAGAGTACCATAATATACACCTTGATCAATACAGGTCCCCACCATACCCAAAGCAACGTAAACATATGCTTTCGTACCTATAGACTTCTGTACAACTACTCCAGAGAAGTGGAGTGCAACAATTAATAGGTGAAACATGCACTCTACTGGGGAGGAAAGTCAACGGGTCTGTCTATACCTGTGGGCATGAACATAGAGCCCAGAAAAAGGAGGTGTAAGTACGAAAGATGTAACAAGTATATAAGGCTAATATTGAATGTAAACCAAAACCATAATATAAGAGATATGAATACACAATTTCAACCTGAAGACTGAAGACTAGTCACCGGAGGCGTGCACTGCAGTAACCATGAATCATAAATGCATGCAAGTTTTGTAAAAATCAAGCCACTCATTGGGCTATGCATTAAATATTTAATACAATAATATCACTCAACCACTCTTGGGACATATCATCTCATATCGTACCTATCCTCGAAGAAGACTCGGTAAAGTCTTATGTCTTCACTACATCATACTCGGCCTCCAGAGGTCTCGGTTGTACCCAGCCTCATCAGGATTTGGTGTACTCGTCCTCAAGAGGACTCGGTCATACTCGGCCTCAGGAGGTCTCAGTTGTACCCAGCCTCATCAAGACTTGGTGTACTCGGCCTCAAGAGGACTCGATCACACCCGGCCTCAAGAGATCTCGGTTGTACCTAATCTCAACACAACTCGGTGTACCCAGCCTCAAGATTAATCGGCAATATTTCACATCACATCACTTTGTACCCAGTATATATATATATTTGTGTGTGTGTGTGTACAAGATTAATTCCAAGAGATATCAAGATTTGTCTCCGGATGAATTACACTCACAACCTCAAGATATTATCTGGAAGCATCTCAATTTGGAAAAAATGCCTTCGACAAGGAAATAGGGGTATTTGGATTTCTTATCTTCTTTGGCTTCCCATGTCATTTCTTCTACATTGTTGTTCCTCCAAAGTACTTACACTGAAGCTACCTATTTGGTTCGTAACTTACGAACTTGACGATCTAGGATAGCCTCTGGGATATCTTCATAGGATAGGTCATTTGTGATTTGGACATCTTCAATGGAATTAATACCGGATGGATCACCCAAACACATACGAAACTTGGACAGATGAAAGTGGGTGCACTACTCATAATTCTGGGGCTAACTCAAGCTTGTAAGCCACTTGGCTGATTCTCTAGATAATTCAATATGATCCGATGTACCGGGGTCTGAGCTTGCCAATTTTGTCGAACCTCATTACTCTTTTAATATGCGATATCTTTAGAAATACCCAGCCCCCTACAAAAAACTCTAAGTTTCGGTGTTGGTTATCCGAGTAGGATTTCTGTCTGCTTTGAGCAGCCAATAATCAATCTTGAATCATATTCACTTTCTCTACACCTTGTTACACCTAATCAGGACCTAATAATTTTGTTTCACCAACTTCGAACCAACTGATAGGAGATCTTACTTTCATCCGTATGGAGCTTTGTACTATGCCATCTGAATGCTAGCATGATAGTTGTTGTTGTAAGTAAACTCAATGAGTGATAGATGATCTTCTTAACTTCCCTTGAATTCTTGTACACAGGCTCGTAACTTGTCCTCGAGTGTCTGAATGGTGCACTCGGCCTGACCATCTGTCTATGGGTGGAAAATGTGCCAAGATTGATCTGCATACCCAAGACTTTTTGAAATGATCTCCAAAAATTAGTTGTAAACTGAGCACATCTGTCTGATATAATAGAAATTGGAACTCCATGAAGTCGAACTATTTCCTTAATATATAATTTAGCATAATCCTCAACCGAGAAGGTAATAGGCAGGAAATGAGTTGATTTGGTGATTTTATCCACAATAACCCATATGGAATCAAAATTCCAGTGAGAAAACGGTAATCTAGTAATAAAATTCATATTGGTTATCTCCTATTTCCAGGTCGGGGTTTCCATATTCTAAAGCAATCCCCATGGCTTCTGATGTTCCACCTTAACTTGTTGGTAATTTGGCACTGAGCGACGTATTCAGCAATGTTACTCTTCATGTCGCTCCACCAGTATAGCTATTGAAGGCCATGATACATTTTGGTTGACCTAGGATGAATACAATATCGCGATTGGTGAATCTCTACCATGATCTGTCTTCGGAGTCCCCTGACATCGGGCAGACATAACTGACCATTATACTTAAGAACTCCATCCTCAGATAGCTCGAATAGTTGATTTTTCTGAAAGGGAATGGTTTCTCTTATTTTCACCAAGACGGGATCAATGAATTGGCCTGCCATTACTTCGGCCACTAATGATGATTCAGCGGTATTTTGAACTATGGTTCCTCCATCGTTGGTACCAAGCAATTTCACACTTAAATTGGCCAAATTAGTTTCCACATGCCTTAAATTGCCCATAGACTTCCGACTCAACACGTCAGCCACAGAATTTGCCTTACCGAGGTGGTATAGAATATCCACATCATAGTCCTTTAATAATTTGATCCATCTCTGCTCTCTCAAATTCAATTCTCTTTTCTTGAATATGTATTGCAAACTCTTACGATTTGTAAATATGTCGACATGAACTCCATACAAATAGTGGCATCATATCTTTAGAGAAAATATGATAGCCCCTAATTCCAGGTCATGAGTCGGGTAATTCTGCTCATGTTTTCACAGTTGCCTTGAAACATAAGCAATAACTCTACCGTGTTGCATCAAAACACTACCTAATCCCACTCTAGAAGCATTTCAATATACAACATAACCCTTTGATCCTTCAGGAAGAGCTAAAGCTGGTGCTGAGGTCAGCCAATTCTTTAACTCTTGGAAACTCTTTTCACAAGTATTGTTCCACTAGAATTTAGTTGTCTTATGCATCAATTTTACTAATGGAGCGGCAATTGAAGAGAAATTATCCATAAATCTCTGGTAGTAACCAGCTAAAACCAAGAAGCTATGTACCTCTGTAGGAGTTGTAGCCTTGTCTAGTTCTTAACTGCTTCAATCTTTTGATTATCGATCTTGATTCCCTTATCCGATACTATATGCCCAAGAAAAGACACTACCAGAACTCGTATTTGGAAAATTTAACGTAAAACTTGTGATCCCGTAGTGTGCGTAACATCATTCGCGAATGCTCTGCGTGTTCAGTTTCTAATCGAGAATACACCAAAATATCATCTTAAAATACGATCATAAAGATATCCAAAAATGGCTTGAATACTCAATCCATCAGGTCCATAAAAGTCGGTGGTGCATTGGTTAGGCCAAAGGACATAACAAGGAACTCGTAATGGCCACATCTGGTCCGAAAGGCTATCTTCGATACATGTTCTTCCTTGACTCTTAAATGATGGTACCCAGATCTGAGATCGATCTTCGAAAAATACTTGGCACCATGCAATTGGTCAAACAAGTCATCAATCCTTGGAAGCATTTTTTTTATTCTTAATGGTTACCTTGTTCAGTTGTCAGTAATCAATACACATCCTTAACAAACCTTCTTTCTTTCGAACAAATAACACTGGGATACCCCACAAGGAAGTGTTAGGTCAGATGAAGCCCTTATCTAGAAGACTTTAAATTAAGCTTTCAATTCCTTTAACTCAATAGGGGCCATCTTGTACGGAGAAATAGATATTGGTTGCGTGTCAAGAAGCACATCGATAGCAAACTCGATTTCTCGCTCGGGAGGGACACCTGGGATCTCATCAGGAAATACGTTCGAAAATTTGTTAACAACCGGTACCGACCGAAGGGCTGGGGGCTTTGCCTCTGCATCCTGCATATGCACCAAATGATAGATACATCCTTTCAAAATCACCTTTCGGTCCTTAAGGTAAGAAATAAACTTCCCTTTAGGTGCTTCAACATCGCTCTTCCATTCAATAACGGGATATCCTTGGAAGTTAAAGCGGATAACTTTCTTACAATAATGTGAGTTATTATAACAAGAAGCCAGTCAATCCATTCCCATAATAACATCAAATTCTACCATTTCTAATTCATTCAAATCAGCTAAGGTGTGACGATCGTAAATCATCACATCACACATTCGATATACATGTCTAACTATTTTTGTCTCACCTACGGGTGTAGACACTTCAAATGGCTGACGTAATAATTTAGGTTCTTTACTATAATTATCGGTAACAAATGGAGTAACATAAGACAAGGTAGAACCTGGATCTATCAACATATACACATTGGTGGAGGATACGGATAGTGTACCTATGACCACTTCCGGTGATGACTCTAGGTCCTGTCGACCTGACAATGCATAGATGCGATTATATTGTCCTCCTGAGCTAGACGCTACACCTCTACCCCTACCTCTTCCAACCGATGGTTTTATACCTTGCTCATGAGGGCGTACCGATGAAGAAGAAGCTTCTACTGATCTTGTTGGATGAATCATACTGCTCCCACCTCTTGCTGGGAAAAAACACATAATGTGGTCGAGTTGCCCATATGAATAACATAAGTCCAAACCATGGAGACATCGCCCAAAATGGGCCTTACCACATCGGCCATAATAAGGCATCGGGGGTCTCATCTTACTAGAATCTGTACTATACTGTGAGCTTTGTCCCCGGGATTTCTGTCCCTGACTAGATGTTTACCTTGAAAATGGTAATTATAATTAGAATTGATTTTGTGGTTCTAAAAATACATAATTTATTTTTATGCTAGTTGTTATGCAGTAGATGATAAGTGTGAGACTAGAAAATAAGATAAAATCTTGAAGGTAATATGTGAAGCAAACCGAGAGGCCAGGAATCGGGGCCTCGAGCTGGCCTATACGGGGCCTCGAGGTCAAGTTAAGTGTTGGGCTATGAACGGACGGTGAAGGACTAAGAATTCTAAGAGCTTTAATCTGAGCTCTTTATGATCAATAAATGAAGAACAATTAATAGAACATAATAAATGTAAGCAATAAATGTAAATAATAGAATCAAAGGAGAATGTGTTTAAGTTAGAGAGCAGAGAATGTTCTTGAACTCAATGTTGTCTATTGTGTCCGCCTTACAAAATGACAAGGGTCCCCTTTATATATGGGGGGGATCCCAACATAGTACAGACGCATTTATTACAAAAATTTGAGGCTGGTACATCCATTTAATAACACGGTACGGTCCTGAACTTGCCTAATAGACTTGGTCAGCTTCAATCGCGTGCCTTGGGAACTTCACATTTGTCTATCATAGCCATTTATTTTCACAGCCTCGAGGTCGATCATTGATAACCCTCGGAGTCGAACCCCGGGCTGAGCCTCTGAGCCTTCTGGGGGCGGTCTCTACGAAGTGCCATAATGATCATAAAATCAAACTATCTGATTTTTACCGTATACAGATAGTCCCCGTGTTTCTTAGAATGAAAACAATAAGAAACGATCTTGAATTCTTTCCTCTTCGATACTACCATCATGACGTCAGTCCATCAGAGCATTAAATACCATGAATCAAAAGATGCGCAGGAGTCGCTGTCAACACGACTATCAAGAAGCCCATAAACTACTATTGGTTCGGCCTTTCTGCTTCCCAAACGCTGCCCATATAGCTTCTATAAATACCTTAACCGTTTTATTATTCACACTTTTACCTCATCTTCAAATTTTTTGTGCTAAGTTCATCATCTTCTACATTCTTCTCCCTTCTGCACTTGCCTTCATATTTTCTTTCTTAGAAACCTTTCTTTTATAGTCATGTCTAGGACCTCTAGAACGGTACCTTAGAAAGAGGGCACTTCTTCTTCGTCTCGCCCATCCAGGGGTAAACCAAAAGTACCCCCAACCGTCGAGCAATGTACTCCTACCCAATTTGATACTATATCCGATTTCTTTATCAAAAATCCCCCTTCTACACTAGGCTGATGTGAGCACGTGTCTCGGTATATCAGCATGGTGACCAATACGGACAGAGTGAAGGAAGACTACCGATGGGAGGAGGCAGTCTTAGTAGAGATCCCCAATCCTGAGGAAAGCATATTAGACCATAAAGTTGGCTTCCTCAGTGTGTATACATAGCCATTTACTCTAGGTCCCGTAGACTCTTCGGATCCTTCTTCCCGGTCGATAGATCCGGTGAATATCGACTTTTGTCATGAGTACCGAGTGACATTCGGTCAGATCTATCCTTCCTTCTAGAGGATCGTTTATATGCTCCGACACTTTTCCAACTACGTTGAGGGTATGACCTTCACCCTCAATCACTTGGTCAGATTATCAAGCCCTCATCTCTTCCGAGGTTTGATCAAGCTTCATCCTCGATCCGCGAGGCCGTTCTTTTCGAGCATCGATGAGGACAAGGATCGGGGGTGGATAAGCCGGTTTGTCCGAGTGAGGACCTCGGACATCATCCCGGCTAATAGGATGCCATTCCCGGAGGAATAAAATATGCAGCGTAAGTGCCCTTACCTCAAACACGTTTTATTGCCCTTTCATCCCCTTCTGAAAAATGATCTTCTTTTGATTGTGCAACCTCCGCTTGGTACCCCGGCACAGTTCAAAACCTATAAAGATGGATCAGACAGTTGGAATCTACCTTCCCTTATATCGAGCGTTCTTGGCATGACTTGGCCAAAATGCGGTGGCAGGCCAAGAACCACGGTATGCTCTTTACTGCTATCTTTACCATGTTTCCTTATGAATATCTTTTGCGGTGGTAAGTTTGATGTATCACGCTTGTGTAGGACTTGAGAACGGTGTGTTTAATGAGACCGTCTCTTGATGGTGAGGAAGGGACCTCAAATCCCGGTAAGGGCAAGAAGAGGAAGAAAGAGGCGTCGGCTGCGTCTCCCAAATCATTGAAAACTAAAGTTCAAAGGCCTCAGACTGACGCCAAGGTCTCGACTTCGACTGTTTTGGAAAGTCCCTGTACCGAGGATAAAGGTGATGATGATGATGATGAAGGCCCCTTGATAAAAGTACGAGACGAGGTGGAGATGTTCCGCAAGTTGTTGGGCAAAATGTCGCAAAATTGAGGGTGGTTGACATGGACCAAACCCGTGTTAAGGAGACCCTCGAGGAAGGTGCGGCCATGGTCCCTGAGTTTCAAGTAGAACATGGTACAATTCGTGCGAATGAACCCAGGGTTAGTGATTCCGAAGACCCCGATCCCGAAGTTCTTCGGGGGCAAGATGAGACCCTCAAAGAAATTAATGCTCTGGGTGGCCTTAATTTGGGCCCTACATACTCACCGAGGGAAATTAGGGGTGCACAAGACTCGGACGCCATCGACGTGGGGGCCTCTCATGGAGGGGAAGATGTTCTTGGAGACCTCTTCGCCGGAGTTGATGAGAACATTAATCTCGATGCTCTCATTACTCTCGAGGAGGCGGAGAGGCTTCAGCAGTAGGTGATACTCTTGACATATAATTTGTGCTTTAAATCTTTGTTCTTGACTTTCTAAATTTTCTGTGTTGTTGTAGGCTAAGAAAATGTATGATCGTGCCTTCTCTAGGCTACAAGATGAGCTTTCGTGCTGCGGGAAGGAGCTCAAGAAGCTCACCTCGGCGCTGAAGGAGTCAGAGGCCTCTTTTGCCCGAAAGGGGGAGGAGTTGAGCGGGCTTCGGGCGAGTTTGGAGGGAGTGTGTCGTGAAAGGGCTAGCCTTGCTGAGCAGGTAACATGGCATGCATGAACTTACCTTTTTATTCTTATAATTTGATGCTCACCAACCCGCTTTGTCTTTACAGATTGGACAAAAGGATGCCCTAGTGGGGAAATTTCAGGAAGAGGTTGCAACCAAGAACACAGAGATCCTCGAGCTGAGGGGGCTAAATGAGGTCATGGCCTCGGAGAGAGACCTTTTGTAGTCGGAGTTGGACTCGATCCAGGGTCTTCTTCGGAATGCTCAGAAGGAGGCTGCTGCACTATCCGCGGCCAAGTCTGAGGCCGAAGAAAATGCGTCTTCATACATGAAAGATGTCGCTACTACGAATGAACAAGCCTGAGAGATATCAGAGAAGGCCGAGCAGAAGCTGACTCGGGCCATCGCTTATGCTCGTTCAAAGGCAAGGAAGCAGGCTCTTGAGGAAGCAAGCGCTAAAGGCGCCGATTTCTTAGCTGAGATTGAGGAAGCTCAAGTCTTGGAGGAAGAATCGGCATTCTCGGCCACTTCGGACGAGGGTTCCGGAGATAATCCATAGAGTAGTGATGGCGAAGAATAGGCCCACATAGTCTTCTTTTTTCTTTTTTATGTATGAATTTCTCGGGGGAAAAGGTCTTGTAAAGACACCCCGTGTAAATATACTTTTGGTAATGTAAGAAGATTTTTCTACTTCAAGTCTTCGAAATTTTTATTTCAGTGTTTACGCAAAGTTAGCTTGATGTCGGCTCTTCGGACCCCATATTGGAGTAATCGAGACCTTTGAGATCGGGCACCATCTCGAGATTAGGTCGATAGGTTTTTAGAATCGATGCTTGTAATAACAGAAATCCTCAGGGTCTCAACGGCTCCCGAGCGCTGTGTGACAATATCATTTATGTGACATGGTTGTGAAGCAACTGGGGTGGTCCCACCGGTACACTTACCAAAAATGGCACTGACATGGTTAGAATTAATTGGCCTTCAGGATAGGCGAATAGTTGTTGCTTGCTCTATATATGCATTTGCTTATTTCTTATCTGAGGACTCCGCTACTTTGATTAACTATCCCTTTTATAGAGATCTTATTCTTTGTGCTAGTTCTCTTATCATTTCAACTCAAATCTTTCGCCCAAGTCTTCATCTTCCCTTTCTTATTTTACCATAGCCATGGCTGCTATGTCTAAATCCGTTCACCAAGGAGAGAAAGTTCCGCCTCTATTTCGCACTCGGTTGGTGGTACACCGCCAGTGTCTGGTGAGTTAACTTCTAGGTGCTTTGTCTTGAGGAGGGACTTTACGTTAGAGAGACCTCCCAATGTTCAAGGCCATTGGGAACATGCATCGAGGTTTATTACCTCAATAGGGGAGGAACACCTCGAGGTAGTTAGAAACGACAACAGATGGGGAGGAAAGGTGCTACTGTAGGTACCTTCCCCGGAAGAGAGCATCATGGCTCATGTCAAGAGGTTTTTGAATGTATACATGTACCCCTTTACATTGGGCCCTCTCAATAGGGTCGTGCTCGAATTTTGTAGAAGATATCAGGTTACCCTGGCATAGGTTCACCCGTCATTTTGGAGGATAGTGATGATGATAAGGTATTTTGTAGATAAAGTCGGGCTCGAGTTCACCCTCAGCCATCTTATTAGATTGAACCGGCTCTTGCATTATCGAGGCCTGATTACTCTAAGATGTCGATCCACTCATCCCTTTGTCGCCAGTAATGAAGAATATGGGGACTGAGGGTGGATGAGTCGTTTCATCCGAGTGTGGACTGTTGATATTATCCCCACAAAGTTCCTTCCATTTTCATAGAAATGGAATTTTACACGTAAGTGGTACACTCGTGTTCTCATTATTTTTTCCCATGGTGGAGGCGGATTCTGTAAAGATGCTTTCTTTTTCATTCCTTTTTTGCAGCAATCTCATGGATGTCATACGAGGTTCCTGACCTAGAGGATTGGTCTCGAAAACTGGTAGCTTGCTCGACTTACAATGAGCTAAGTGGCGAGATATGTCCAAGGGTAGATGGGAGGCAAAACATCACGGTACGTGTTGTGTGACTTGTTTCCTTTGAAAGGTACTTTCTTTTATGTGTATTAACTCCGTCACCACAGGCATTGGAGAATATTCTGAGATGAGACCGTGCCCCCTCGGGGAGGAGGAAGAATCGTCGGCTTTGGGGTCGAGGATTGATAATAAAGGGAAGAAGTCCTCAAAGGAGGAGGGTGCTCATAGCAAGGCAAGCCCTGCTCGGAGGCTCAGAGAAGATGTATCAGCTGAGTTTGTGGCATCTGAGGCTTCTAGCCTCGGAAAAATAGTTCCTCCTTTACTGCCGTCTTCCTTTCCCGTCGAAGGTACTTCGAGGGATACAGGTGTTCAGTTGTTATCCTCGCCTCCTGTCAAAGGTACGTCGAGAGATGCCGAGACTAGGGGACTCCTAAATCAAGCGGGGTCTCGAGCGACCATGTACCCACCAATATCGGTTCAACTGGGGTCGGTGAGACTAGGCCAGTAGATGCACGCTCAACCTTTAAGGAGGCCCAGCGGCTTTGATTTGTGGTGAGCTTTGGTTGACTTTGTTTGGTTTTTTGATTTCACATTTTCGTTTTCTCATTGAGTTTCTTTTTCATAGGTCTTTGACAAGCTCAAGTCTAAGCTGCTCCGTTGTGATCCAGGTTGAGAAAAGCCTTGGATGTGGAGAAATCCCTCAAGCTTCTTTGTGATAAAAGGGGGAAAGAATTGAGTCACCTTCAGTACGAGGCGAATCGAAGCCTGACTACGAAAGCCACCTTAAGAAATAGGTAACCTTTGCTCCAAGGGGATGGATGATTCCTATTCTATCCTTAGAGACTAATACTTTGATACTTCAGTTGCAGAGCAAGAGAGAGGATCTGGATCGCCTTTGGAGCGAGGTTGGCCGGGCCAAGCAAGAGTGTAACGAGCTAAAGGCTCAGATAGATGCCCATATTGCAGCCAAGAAGAATGCTTTGGACAAGGTTTCTGCCCTCGAGGTACAACTCTGGAACGCCCGTGAAAATAGCTTGGTTCAGATGAGCAGGATTGCAAGGCTCGAGTCCGACCTTTTGGAGATGAAGGCCGAGATCGTGGACGCTCGGCCTGAAGCTGAAGAGATTCGGTCTAAGGCCGACAAGAAAGTGGTCGTCTATTTAAAAGATGATGTTGTTGTTCGAGCTAAGTTGAGAGGTGCTTCCGATCGAGAGAGTAGGTGTAATGAATATGCCCAGTGCAAATCTCAGAGGGAAACCCTCGAAGAGATTCACGCTAGGGGCTTCGATCTCTCGGAAGAGATAGCGCAGGCCAAGGTGGATGAATATGACGCCAAATTCCTGGCATATGATGCTGAAGATAGTGGAGAAGAGGCCGATGGGGCCGCAGTCCCCGAGGGGAAAATAGACTAGGATTTTTTCCTTTTAATTCTTTGTACAGGGCTCTCAGAGAGCATTTGCAAATATATGTACATATAAAGAAACCTTTCGGTCTTCTCCTTTCATGAATTTGTATTTGCTTGTGTATGTCTTTCTTTGTCTTGAGTTTATACGTTCGTCGATGATTGTCCAGGTGAACTGGACTTCGGGGTAAAACCCTTTGTTACATCCCATGTTTTCATACGTGAGAGTACTTCGTAAGTCAATTGATGTATGCTCGAAAGTGAGATCATTTTTGAAAGTACATAATGTAAGTTCATCATGTTATCTTGGAGGTTACAAATCATTAATATCATGAATAACAAGTACCAAAAGGGTTGGAAATCTTAGATGCTAATCGAATTAAAGAAAATAAGTTTCGTCGAAAGTCGACAAGTTTTGAATGTTAAAACATATATTTTAAGGGTGAGACTAGGGTGATTAATATGATAAGGAGGTTAAGTTATGAGTTATTTTAGTTTTATTATAGTCGTATGTTATATTTTTAAGTCAACCGAGTTGTGGAATAAAAGTTGCCAAAGGTCATCACAAGTTGCATTCATAATGTGCTGAAATATAGGTCAAATGTAGATGCACTTTTCTCCCAATATACTTGGAATCAAGGGATGATATACATATCAAATTGAATATCTATGAGTCTAGTTGCGAAATCATTAAACCATTTGTCGATACGACATCGTACAAGAGATATATTCACATTTTTTTGAGACTGCGCAAGCAGCTCCCATGGGACCCACAAAGTCGGTTTAAACTTCAGCTTGTATTTAAGTCACTTATATGTCGTTTTAACTCATTTTTCTCATCCAAAACAGTTCCTAAATACTCTCCAAGGGTTCCTCCATGATTATAGGGTGAAAACCTAAGATAAAAACATGAATCCAATGCTAGAAATCCCGTGGTGCTTGCTAGATTGTAGTTCTTCATCTTGTGGTTGTTTTGGAAGGTTCTTCCAAGGTAAGTAACTTCAGATTTCGTATTTTTCTTTATGTTTAAGATAAGAATCAGTCCCTCCTTCATATATATTAGAGTTTCAAGGAAATATACAAGTATTTACACACCAACTTGAACATAAAAGTTGATTCAAGAAGAGAATACAATTCCTATAGTATTGTGGTGTGATTGAGGGTTGTTGTGAGCTACACCAGCTGGGGATTTCAAGTTGTATCTACTTCCTAAGGTATGTAAATCATGTTATTGGTTGTTCTTAAGGTCAATCATGTGTTGGTTGAGTTATTTGAGTGAAAATCTACAAGATAGTAATTGACATGGCATAAAGAATCATTGTCTTTTTTTGTGGGATGTGTTGAGGCTATATATATGGTTTGTTGTGGCTGGAAATTATTATAAATAGTTTCATTATATTGTGTCTGCTATTGTTAAGCTTATCTATGTGTTAATTCAGTGGATTTAAGAAGATAACATGAAAAATAAGATGTTGATGGTAAAGGTTAAGGTGCTAGGCATGTGGACTATATTTGATGATTATGCTTATGATGTTTTTGTTGAATATGATATGGTAAGCATAAGTATAATGTTATATATTTTGTAGGCTGGAAAGGGAATTGGATTCAAACCATATTTTGTTAATCGTAAATCGAGCTTGCTGCTCAAAATGGTTGTTGAACTAATCGGAGAGCTTATTGTGAATTATATTGTTGTTGTTTGGGCTGTTTGGTAAATTTTGGTAACATATGGGATGTAATACAAATAGGAGAGGTGCTGTCCATTTTCTTGTAGAATATTGGTTTCCAAATATGAGAGTTACAATGCTTATATGATTACGACAAATGATAGATTGAGTTGACTTGTTTGAAGAGTTTCTTGGAAGTGATTAAGGACTCAACAGGTTTAAGGTATGTTAAGGCACTTTCTTCTTTCTTTTGGCATGATCTAAAGTGAAATGAATAAGCTATTTCATAATGGATCTACTCCTAGCAACTAAGGTTGTCCATATTATTCTTTCCATATAAAGTTATTATAAGCAAGTGTGTATGATCCTTGAATCCTACTGAGGTTCATATTGAGGGTATGAATGTCCATAATCTTAATCGAAGGTGCAATGACCTTAAGTCATTCCAAAAGGTTTAGAACGTGATTCCATGAGTCTACCGTGCATGTCGCGCTATAGTCGGTCGGGTATGGCACCTATTGTGCAACCACTGATCAGTTGGATTTACCGAGCTCCACGTGGCCGGGTACGATTCTACCAAGCCTTATGATGGCTGGGTAAATTTTTACCGAGTCCTCTTTGAGGTCAGGTACGATATAATGATGATGATGCCCACAGAGGCGTATGTTTTTAAAAGTTTATGTATATATATGTATTATGCATTTCATGTTAGTAGCCCCCAGAGGAATTCAGATGTTACAGGTTGTATCTCCTCTATCTCTCTTTACATTACTATTCTTATTTATGCGTTCCTGCCTTACATACTCGATACTTTATTCATACTGACGTCCCTTTTGCCTGGGGACGCTGTGTTTCATGCCCGTAGTTCCCAATAGACAGGTTGACATTACTCCTAGTAGGCTATCAGCTTAGCGGAAGGTGTTGGTGCACTCCACTTGCTCCGGAGTTGCCTATTTGGTTAGTATGATTTGGACATGTATTGATTGGTATGGCGGGGCCTTGTCCCGACCTTTATAATGTGTATGTAATCTTAGAGGCTTGTAGACATATGTCATGTATATGAAAAATTGTATGGCCTTATCGACCTATGTTCAGTGTACGAGTGTTCATTTTGGTCTTATAGGACCATATGTCACATGTATAAGTTTCTACATCATATTGGGTCGTCCTATGTCTAGTATTCTTTTATGTACCAGGTTTCCTACACACTTTTGGCCCATTTACCAATGATACTATGATAAGAAAGATAAGTTACGTTGGTACTCAGTTGAGTAAGGTACTGGGTGCCCATTGTGGCCCTTCGGTTTGGGTCGTGACACCCTTAGGTTTGCAAATCGGCCTTGAGGCTTGTTGGGCTAGCTCGTAGGCTCTTACGCATTTGCCCTTAGGAATTTTTAGTTGATTGTTTTGGGCTAAGTCTCCGAGTCATATTTCGACTTGAGCTTATTGACCCTTAAGTTTTTAAGCTGGCTCTTAGGCTCTTACGCGTTGGGTCAGTACGACCTTTAATTTTAAGCTGCGGCAGTGGCTCTTATGTATTGGGTTGGTACGACCTTTAATTTTAAGCTGGCGATAGTGGCTCTTATGCATTGGGTCTGTACGACCTTTAATTTTAAGCTGGCGATAGTGGCTCTTACGCATTGGGTCGGTACGACCTTTAATTTTAAACAGGCGACAGTGGCTCTTATGCATTGGGTTGGTACGACCTCTAATGTGGGCTTTATTTTCCCTTGCTAAAGACTTTTTGAAGTTTTTGTGTTCGCCCGACTCTTCGACGGCTCGATAAGAGCCTCGATTGTGAGCTGTTATGTAGCAATAAATGAGCACCTCGAGAGGTTTCGCTCGATGTCTGAAATTATTTCGAAGCCTGTTGTTTGGAGCTGATATGATCGAAGCTCTTTTGCTTATGCCGAGGGTAGCCTAATTAAACGGTTCTTTTCGAAGTTTTTTCGAAGTAGTTGAAGGCCTGTGATTTTAAAGTGATAGTCGGGCGTCCCCGAGTCGCATGAGTTTGGCCGGAGCCTTGTGACCAGAGTCATTGCGCTTGGCCATAGCCTTTTAGTCCCCGAGTGAAGTAGTTTCGGTGTTTATATCGAGGGTATACCTTTTTAGGAGTCTTACAAGTTCGAATATATAGCCTTAACTTTAAGATCGGGATGATGCCTTTTTGCAAGGTCTTATAAATTTTAACATGCCTTACTGGAGGTCTTACAGATTTGGTTACTTGGTACAAGTATAATTCACGCCTTGCTTGAGGTCTTACAAATTTGATTACTTGGTACTAGTATAGTTCACGCCTTGCTTGAGATCTTACAAATTTTGTATTGCCTTATGAAGGTCTTATGAGCTCGAGGTTGCTCGTATGGGGTCTTATAGCTTCAGGTTTTTGACAAATCGATGGGGGTGATAGTTGGCGACAGTCCCCGAGTCATCGAAAGTTTCTTGGCTCTGGAGCCATTCCTTGTAAACTTGGTATTGCCTCATTGAGGGCTTATGAGTTCAGAGTTTCCGACCCGGAGGTCGTGTGGCCTCGAGTTTTTGGCGCCAGTCCTAGAGTGTTCGGGAAATTTCTGGCTCTGGAGTCGTTTCTTGTAAAAGTAGCATACTTTTTTGAAGCGCAAAGCATTTTGATGGAGGGGAAATATTCTTCCATTATTTGGTACAAGTATAATAGTTTTTGCCATCAAAGGCTCAATTATTCTATGCGGACACAGTTCATTTAACCGTTTGGCCCGATACATTATTTTCCTATTGAGACCCTTTTTGGCTCATCTTGACTTCTTCGAGAAGGTGATCTTCCGGGGGGATGCCCCCCAGTGTTCGAGGTTGATTTAAGAGAAGCCTTGAACACTTGTGAAGTTCTCCTTAGGCAACATATAGATGTTGCCTCGTTAAAAACCTTGTCGGTAAAACCCTTCTTGGGATAAAACCCGATCGAAGGAAAAGAGTGCAATGTATGCTTTGAAACCTTAAGGTCTTCGAGCTGGACAGTGCTTCGACTGTTCGGATCGGACACATGCTCAAAGGTTAGTGTAAGATGTAAATAAAAAGGGAGATGGTTATACCTTAGTGGTGATGGTGCTTTGAGCCTCGATATGTTTCAAATGTTTTCTTTGGGGACACAGCACGGTCCTTTGCCTGATTTATTTGGGTGTAGCCGAGAATGTATCTCATGATTGCTAATTCACTGTTTGCTTATCCTTTGGCTCCTTCGATGTTGGAGGCATTGATGTCGGTGCCATATCATGCACCGCGAACATTTCCCTCGCTGCATGTTGTTCCTCATACACGGTTTTTGTTCCGTCCTTCGTCAAAAACTTCATCATTTGATGAAGGGTTGATGGTACTGCTCTCATACAGTGTATCCATGGCCTTCTGAGCAAGGCGTTGTACCTCATGTCTCCTTCAATGACATGGAAATTGACATTTTGGGTCGTACCGGCCATGTTGACCAGGAGGGTGATTTCCCCTTTTGTTGTTTCGCTTGCCATGTTGAATCCATTGAGGACTCAAGAGGCGGGCACAATCTAGTCGAGCAGTCCGAGCTGCTCCACCACCCTCGACTTGATAATGTTGGTCAAGCTACCTGGATTCACAAGCACACGCTTAATTTGAAATGTATTCACAAGAAAAGTAATTTCCAAGGCATCGTTATGAGGTTGAGATAGGGTCTCGGTGTCCTCGTCGTTGAATGTGAGAGCATCTTTGGGTATGTAACCCCGAGATCGCTTCTCCCTAGTGATGGATATTTTCGTTCCTTTGACAATGGGTTCCTGCGGGATGTCGATTCCTCCAACGATCATGTGGATGACATGTTGCGGCTCATCTGTTTCATTCTTCCTATTCGCCTCTCTTTCTTGGAACTGATTTTTGGCTCGGCCGCTAAGGAACTCTCGGAGGTGCCCTTTGCTGAGTATCTGGGCTACTTCTTCTCGGAGTTGTCTGCAATCTTCGGTCCTATGACCATGTGTGCCATGAAATTCGCACACTAAGTTAAGGTTCCTCTGCGACGGATCTGATAGTACAGGTCTTGGCCACCCAATATCTCTGATTTTACCGATGGCAGATACGATGTCTGAAATGTCAACGTTGAAGTTGTATTTCGACAGGCAGGGTGCCTCCGCCGGTCTTGTGTGTCTGTCGAATCAGGCTCTGCTCACGAATCCCCGAGGATTCTGACCTCAATCTGTCCTTCGATCATTTTGGGGTATTTTACGCCTTGGGGCGTTTCTCCTATCTTCGGTGTATGGTTGGTACCTTTCCTTGTTTGGCTTTGGCACTTTTGCCAGGAGTCTGCTTGATATACCGAGCCCGAGGGAGCTCCCAGTTGGTCGTCCTCGACCCTAATCTTTGACTGATATTGGTTGTGGACATCCGACCAAGTCACGGTGGGATATTCAACCAAATTCTACTTCAGCTGCTTCGAAGCCGCCGAGCTTTGTTCATTCAAACCTTGGGTGAAGGCTTGTACTGCCTAGTCATCGAAGATTGGTGGTAATTCCATTCACTCCATTTGAAAGCGAGATACGAACTCCCGAAGCATCTCGTTTTCTCTTTGTTTGATTTTGAAGACAGTCAGATTTCCTTGTAGCCACCTTGATGGCACCATCATGTGCCTTTATGAAAGAATCCGCCAGCATGGCAAATGAATATTGAATTCGGAGCTAAGTTGTGATACCACACCATGACCCCTTTCAAAAGTGTTTCTTCGAACTTTTTTAGCAGGACGGATTCGATCTCATCGTCCCTCAGGTTGTTGCCTTTCACCGCACAAGTGTAAGCAATGATGTGCTCGTTGGGGTCCGAGGTTCCGTTGTGCTTTGGAAGATCGGGCATTCTGAATTTCTTCGAGATGGGCTTTGGAGCGGCATTTGACGGGAATGGCTTTTGTACGAATTTCTTTGAATCAACACCCTTCAGGATCGAGGGTGCGTCTGGGATCTGGTCGACGCTTGAATTTTAGTTTTCACTTTTTTGTCGTTAGCTTCTATCATCTTTTCACCCGATTCAATCCTCTTTGTGAGGTCCTCGATCATCTTCATAATAGCGGGGTCGGCTGCTGACCCATTGTTACTCGATCTTTCCGGTACCTATTCGGCTTGAGGGGCCATTTCCGGTGCTGCTATGATTGGAGTTTTTTGGTGGCTTTGCAGTTGAGAAATCGCCAGTTGTTGTGCCTTTAACATCTCAAAAATAACGTGAAGGCTAACCTCTTGTTCTGCTCGCGCTGGAATTTCCTGAGCTTCGTGTTGGTTTTCCACTACTACAAATAAAACCTTTAGCAGCAATACAAAATGGCTTTAGCGACAATAATAATAGACGCTATATCTTTTACCGGCCATTAGTCTTTTGCCGCTGAAATTGGGGTCGTCAAAGCCTTTAGCGGCTATTCTCGTAAAAGCTGGTATTATCTTTAATGGCAATTATTTGCGGCAATTATAATGGCTACTAAATCTAATCCAAAACGGCTAATTATACTTCTTTAGCGTCCATTATTATAGCCGCTACATTCAAAATAATTGTCGCTAAAAATCGCATCTTTAAGGGCAATTGTTGTGGCAATTATAATGGCTACTAAATCCAATCCAAACGGCTAATTATAATTCTTTAGCATCTATTTTTTATAGCCGCTAAATTAAAAATAATTGCCACTAAAAGTTCACATCTTTAATGGCAATTATTTTGTAGCAATTAAAATGGTCATAATATCCCTTCTGAAACAATCTTAGTTTGCCCTTTTAGCTTCCATTCTAATGGCTAATATGTTTAACTAAATTGCCGCTAAAAGTCAATATCTTTAACGACAATTATTTTGCATCAATTATAAATATTTTTGCCACAATTAATAATAGTTACTACATTCGTACAGAATATGACTCAAATAATAAAATATATTAATATTAATTCAAAAAAACATAATGTATCTCATTAATCTTAACAAACAAAAGGGAGTACTAATCGAAAACATTAATATCACAGTAATTTAAAAAATAAAAAATATATTGTTTAGATTAAATAGCTAATGTCATTATATAACTAATCCAGACGAATGATGGTCTTCAAATGATTTCTGCAACTTTTCATCATTTTGAAACCTTTCACCAGCTAAATTATTCAACATCAAACAGTATGACCTGAAATTATAAAATAATTGTGTCAAAAGATAAGTATAATGTGAAAAAACATCTTGAACATTCCATCACTATTAGAGTAGCCAACTCCCTCACCTAACATCTATAAGCAAACACAACTAAGTTAAAATATGAACATTTCAATCAAATTGATTAGAATCCAAACTTCAACAACTACCTACTGAAGCTTTTAGGAAAAACAGTTTGATTCTTCAATCCAACAATCTTCTTAGCAGCAGATAGTCGAATCAACACTCAATTCAAACCAGAATTCAATCAAGAAGCAAAACTGAAAATAGGAATTAAACAAATGTTTTGCAAAGTGCAACTAAACGACAACAGCATATGTAGATGACAACATATGTAGATTGCCCCAACCACAATAAAGAAGAGGAAAGCCTCATATCAAAATAACAACAGCAGCATCTAAATGACAACAGCATCTAAACAACAGCAGCATCTAAAGATGACAACTTGCCAGATGCAACACTTGAGAAAACTTACTACACTGGTTAAACATAGTGGCTATCTTCTGCAATCACTTAAAAAATCACGGTTAGTCACTGTTTATGCATATTTGTAGCATTAAAAGTTATCTGGTTCTGAAAAAAATAAGAATGTTTTATACTATATGTTTGTTTCCTTTCAGAAAATCAATACAAATATTATATCTAGAGAAGATTCCACACTATTTTTGTGTGCATGTCATTCTTACAAATTATGAACCAGACTAATGTTTTCTTGACTTCCCATTTTTTGTCCAGAGCTTGCATCTACAGGGGAAAAAAAGTGGTATTTTTACCGTCCAAGGGACCATAAGTACAGGAACAGCGCCCATCCAAACCGTGTTACAGGAGCTAGTTTTTGGAAGGCTACTGGAACTGACAAACCAATATACTCCTCTGATAGCACCAAATGCATTGGTTTGAAGAAGTCCTCAGTCTTCTACAGAGGTAGAGCCGCTAGAGGCATAAAAACTGACTGGATGATGCGCGAGTTTCGTCTTCCTACAACTAATATTGAGTCAGCACAACCTAAGAAATTCTTGGATAGAAATTTTCCAGCAAATGTAGGTCCACATCCTGCAGGTGGTGATATTAAGCAGATTGCAACCAAAAAACAGCAGTCAGATATGATTGAGGTTTGTAGTCTCCTTCAAACATGATTAATTCAAGACTTGCTCTACTCAGCTAAAGAAATCCCAGACTCACAGCAGACTGCACTAGCAGTAGAACAAACACTATGAATGTTGCACACTTTGCAGGCTACCGGCACATGTTGCTAGTTTGGGTCCCAATATGTATCAAAAGAGCCATTGCGGTATTTGCAATTATCAGTTCTGTACACAAAAGTACAGGCAGGCCTTTTATTCTGTGATGAAAGAAGGAATTAATTAATTGTGGGGGGTTAAGCAACAACAACAAACCTAGTGTAATTCCACAAAGTGCAGTCTAGGGAGGGTAGAGTGTACGCACACGTTGCCCCTACCGTGTGAAGGTAGAGAGAAATTTTTGTTAGACTTATAAAAAACAACATTGAGCCACATTATAATTGTGCCGTCCTGAAGATAGTTTAGTTTTTTCTCTAAGTTCTACTCTTCTGATATAAACAATATCTGCTTTCACAAGTCAATATTTTATGAATATCACAAATGGTTTTGCTCCCCACTAAGTTCTTTTACTACTATCTAAGACTTGTATAAGTGGTCATTGGTTGTGTAGGATTATGTGAACTGTCAAACTCAAAGATAAGCATGTTAGAAAACTTATAGGCCTTTCTTTTAGCATGCTTATCTTTAAGTTTGGTAGTGCACTTAATCCTATGCAACCAATTGGGTGCTTATTTAACGATCTTTTATCATCTGATGCAATCATAGCGCTTATCCCTTCATGTGTATGCACATGCGTGTAGCAGCAGTATATGGTACATACATCTTAAGCTCTTTCCATGTGAAAGATAATTTAGACTCTCTTTATCAGGCAAACTAGTGTATCTAGGAGCCTCTTAACTCCAAATCATCACCAGAACATGCTCCAATCTGTTCTTCCACAATTTATACAGAAGTATCTGATCCTCCTATGTAGTGCTTGAATGTGTTATTTTATGCTTATATTGATTTGAATACTGCGGCTGAGTTAGAAGAAGGGCTTTATGTAAAAGTAGAAATGCATACAGGTATTCACAGCTGAGTATCCTCTAATATGTAAAATCTTCGAGTACAAAAAGCCTTATATCAGCTTCATGGATGGCGTTACAATGGGCTTTGGAATTGGTTTATCTGGTCATGGTCGTTACAAGCTTATCACAGAGGTACTTCTCTACGTCTATGGAGGATTACTCGTTTATGCAAGTACATCTTAGTTACACGATCACTGCATTTATATTGTCACCAGAATTGACCATCAGCAAGTCATATGAAATGAAGATTTCAAGTGACAAGCTAAAAGCACACAATCGTCTAACATGACAGCTCAATTAGCTAATACAGTTACACTGAGATGAACTTTAAAGTTTAAAAGTGCAGTATATGCACTTGTGTCCACTCGTGTTTAAAAGTGCAGTATACTGCTGAGATGCATGTAAATACTTCTAGTCATTGATTCGAATTATTGTACGATATTCTTTATAAAGTTTAGGTCCTCCAATTACTCTTAAATACATCATCAGATAAGATATTTCAAGAGCTTCCACCATAATAGCTTGTTCCTATGGATATATAACTCCTGGTAAGTACATTTCTTTAAAATTTTCACGCAAAAACATCATTCATCCCTTGAAGAGGTCAAATATTTAGATATCTCATTATAACAGATATTTAGATATAACTTTGCTAAGTGCTAAACATTTTACATAACATTATGCTAGTACTCTTGAAAGAAAAGCTACAACTGCAATCTTGGACAATATGCTACTGGGAATATGATGGGATATCAAGAGAACAAGCATGGATCGCACACGAAAACTGGAAAAACAATAGCGACGAAGGACAAAGATGAGTAGTACCATGAGAAGGCTGAGCATTTTCAGCAACACTAGGCATCTTTGATGTTTGTGGTACTTGTTCATGTCCACTATTGGCATCAGGGATCTAATAAATATTAACATGTTAGATAACAATACTTTTATATGATTAAAATTTCATTAAAAATGTCTAAAGCTTAAGAAATAGAGTTACCTATTCACCTGAGGTCCCATTGCTACTTTGAAGTATAGATGCATCAGGAGCATATTTGCGCATATGTTGTCTCATTTGGAGTAATTCTGATTGCATCATCTCCTAATTTTGTTTCATCATATTCATTTCTTCATTTTGTTTCTCTTTTAACTCGATTATCTTTTGTTCTAACCTTTGTATAACCTCATTAGAAGAATCATCTGCAATAATATTTCCTAAGGAAGACCTACTACCCCAGAGAATAGAAGGAGTTGGACCAAGTCCAAAACCACGAACATACCACCTTTTTTCATTTCCCAACACCTGAGAATACACATCCCCTTCACAAGCAACACTACGAGGAGGTTGCTCAGTAGATCTCTCACTATTGTCCATCCTTTCATTTATCATTTCCTGACCATAGAAGATACAATAAATCAATTTTGGAATTCATGAGCAGGAAAAAATGCACAGTGTTTGACGGAGTCATCAAACCAACAAAATAAAAGAAAGAATAAATCTTACGATTTTCTTGACAAAATCATCATCCAGTGGCCTACCATCCTTACGTTTTTTATGAGTTAATAAGAAAATTTCTGCTCGTGTAGGCTCAATCTCATTTACAACCTAATACAATAAAAATGATATAAGATGTGCGTGACAAAAAAAGGTTTAAAATATTAAGGTTTGTAATTTTCACAAGTTTACCTGCTCATTCATCAAGGTAGCAATACTTTTGGATCCTCCTGTGTGAGGCACTGTTTGCTTTGCCCTATTGTTTCTATTTGCTTGGGTACGTCTCTGTCATTGAAATATTAAAACTATATCTTATAAATCATAAATAAAAATTGAGCATAACTAAAATAAAAACTCTATGAAAATGAATAAACTAGGAGAATTTTCAAGGTTCATACTTTAGCTTTATCAGAAAGCCAATAAGAGACAAGACCACTCCATTGATCCCTCGGTATGTGACTTGGTCTATTTTTTAGTAATGCGTCTTTAGTCTTATATTTTGGCGTATACTCACCCTTTAACTCGCACTTGTAATCTTTCCATTTCTTTCCTAGTGACTTTAAGACCCACGCTTCTCCACATTTTGGGATAGAAAACTTCTTCTAAAAAATAAAAGCCAACATTTAGAAGATAACACCATGTATAAATAGCATGTTCACAAAATAATAATAATAATAATAATAACAACAACAACAACAACAACTTTTCATACCCTCACAAAATCCACTAATTTCTTCTTTTCCTCTTTGTCAAAATTTCTCCAATCATCTACATGTAGAGGTGTTAGCTCTGGAGTTCTGGCAATAATTCCTAGAAAGCTATCAAGCTTTCGACCCTCTTTCCTAATAGCTTAGTTACGATTATTAAACGGCACATCAATTGTTTTCCCCAGCGGAAGTTTCCAAATATCTTTTAGTAAAGTAGGCCCACAAACCTTTTTTGCTTCTGAATTACCTAGAATGAAAAAAATCTGAATAATGTGGTGGCTTCAAGAATTCTAACTCCAGATACTTTAGCATTATTGTGTTGAAAGAGACTACCAAAGCATGAGTATTACTATAAATATCACAATAATGTCAAGGAATTACAATAAAGTTCTCATATTGGAACTGAAGTTAAGGTCGTAGGAAATCAGGCACAACTAACAGAGCTTTTAACTAACAAAGCTCTTAACTATCAGAAGGTTCACCAAGGCCAAAGTAGTCCACTGAAGCATTAGCAAGTGTTTTAGTTAAGAACAAACTCAACCAAATTCACACATACTAGAAAATGAAAGCTATCATCTAATGTTATACATAATCAGATTGCAGTACTATAGAAGCATTACCTGAATCTTCAGCATGTTAAATCTCAGTGTCACCATCAGAACTATTCAACTCATTAGATTGACCATCACGTTCTTGGGCGTCAGAGTAGTTCTGGCTATCCATCAACTATTCAATATATGGTTGGGCTCTAGAATAGTTTTGACCATCCATCAAGTGCTCAATATAAGGTCTCACATCTTCATCTTCATCTTGTTCAACTACCAGTTGGTTGCGACCTCTAGTTTGCATACTTCTTTTTCCAAAATAAAGAAACTATCTAGCTGCATTAAGTTATACTAGTACCAGAACTAATCAACATGTCACACGCAAAATAGGAGGAATCATCGTCCTCATCTCAAGCTGCGAAAAATAAATGAATAGCAATTCGTGCACACAAACAAAGCCTTGCGGCAAAGATAGTTCAAGAGATAAAAGGAATTGATGCACCAGCAAAAACTACTATCCAATTATAATAGCACCTTAGCATATTGCAGTACAAGGGCTACAATCAGCAAAATATAACTAAAAGAAAGCACAAAGAATTCACTTAATTCAACCAAAAATCAACCAATACAAACATAGAAAGTCCATAGCTGACTAACATACATCTTCTATAAAATGGCTCAAATTGAAAGCTAAAGTATATTTATTCAAATTTCCGCATTAAAAAAATCCCTAGAAGTTCTTAAATAACAATTGCAACAAAAATACTCTACAAGTTCTACCTATCTTATTCAGAATCACATTCATTTTTAATGTCATTTTCTCTCTCAACATTAGCTTCACCATCATTTAGAGAAGCTTGAGAATGTACGTTTGTATCAATTACTATCCCATCGACACCACTTCTTACCCAATCATTATACTCATCCTCTGGAACACGAGCATTTTCTAAGAGAGCCAAGTCAGTGGCATCACTTTGCATTGATGACCCAAACTGCAAACTATTTTCCTCTCCCATATTAAAACTATCTCGAGGTTAAATTAACCTAGGGACAAACCATTCATGATCTTCAGGATCTTGTACAAATATTACTTGTTGAGCTTGTTCTGCAAAAATAAAGGGCTCATGACATTCTCGATCGCCAGAGTCTGTTAGGCGTGAGAAATTCACAAGTGTGAAACCCAAGTCATCTTCCTTAACTCCCGTACCTTTGGTTACATCAACCCAATCACACTTAAATAAGACAACCTTAAATTCTTCATGGTAGTTTAATTCCACAATATCATTCAATATGTCATAATATGTGATATTTGCAGACTTTGGAGCATTATCACTTGTGCTTGCATAACTTTCAGTCTTTGAAACGATCATAATACCACTATTTTGTGTCACCTTAAATTCTTCACTTTGCTTCATTCGAAACTGATACCCATTATTTACATCGAACGCATTAAATCTTTTCGAAATATAACTCGGCCCTTGTGCAAGGACTTTAACATCCTTTAAGATGTTAGATGTGACTTCTAACTCCTTTACCTAATCAAATAAAAGATATAACTATAAATGTGGATATATGTACAAGGACAATAATTTAGCCTAACTAATGACTTAGTCCTACTACTTACTTTCTCCTTGAACCACTCGTGAAATGTATCGAAATGTACACGATCAAGTTGATGTTGTGTCAAACGACGCTTACGATGTGATCTCTTGATTTCAGCAATATGTTCCCTATTCATGTAACTCGCATATATTTAATTTGTTATCAAATAAGTAATATACATATAATAAATAATAGATATAACGCTTACTTTTTATAATTCTCAACCACTTCTGACTCACAATTGAAGAGTACATGTCGATGTGCTTGCAACCATATTTTCTCATCCAACTCAAATACATCTACTCCACCGTACGACTCACCAACAATTGGAAAAAGACATTCTTCTTTACTAGTCTCATTCTCAATTTCATCACAGCATTTTCTTGAACAATAAGATCTTGAATCTCCACCCTCCAAATATCGTGAGCAAAATGTCATACACTCATTTGCTATGTATGCTTCTGCTATTGAACCTTCTAGACATGCACGATTATGAACATATGATTTTAAAATACCCAAATACCTATGGAATAAAATAATGGTATTAGTTTGATATAATATTTAACAACTAAAGAAATAATAAAGATTCAGTGATATTATTTATACCTCTCAATTAGGTACATCCAGCAATAATGTACTAGCCCCGCAAGTTTAGCCTCAGTTGCCAAGTGAATTACCAAATGTATCATAATAGTAAAGAATCCTGGGAGGAAAAGTTTCTCCATAGTAGACAATATTTCTGGAATTTTTTCTTCAAGTAACTTCAACTCTTCTAGTTTTAGTTCTTTGCTATAAAAAAAACACGAAAGAATGAGCATAGTCCAATTAAAATGGAACTAACTCTTTTATCTACTGATCTCCACAAGGCAAGAGGAAGGAGTTCTTGCATTATAACATGGCAATCATGAGTTTTTAGTCCAGATATCTTCCGTTTGCGAATGCAACATGAGATATTAGACGCATAGCCATCTGGAAACTTGGAATTTTGTAGTACTTCATAAAACAACTCCTTTTCATTCTGAGACACTGTGAAAAAAGTAGGAGGAAGATATGTTTTCCCACTAGCTCGATATTGAGGCCATAAACTTGGTCTTATTTTCATCTCCTTCAAGTCCAATCGAGCTTCTAAGTTGTCTTTAGACTTTTTACCATGACCTAAAAATGTATAAATTAAGTTATTACACACATTCTTTTCTATGTGCATCACATCAAGATTATGGTGCACCAAGTTAGACTTCCATTAAGGAAGATTGAAAAAAGTACTCCTCTTTTTCCATGTATTTTTCATCACTCCACTTACCCCTTCACTCGACTGGCCGAGAGTAAATTTTATATCTTTAACTTGATTCAACACTAGTGACCTAGATACTGTACAAGGTGCATGTCTTTTTTTTTTTAGTCCCATCAAACGATTTTGCATCATTCCGATATTTGTGTCCCGACTTCAAGAAGCATCAATGCCCCATGTAACAAAACTTTCTTCCATGTGTGAGCCTTCTAGATTGAGTGTTTATGTTACAAGAAGGGTAGTCGAACCGACCATAGGTGCACCATCCAGAGAGAGTACTATATGCTGGAAAATCATTTAAAGTCCACATGAGAGCTGCTCGCATTTGAAATATCTCCTTAGTAGAGGCATCCTATGTTTCTACCCCGACATCCCATAGTTCATTTAACTCTTCTATTAAAGGTTGTAAAAAGACATCAATATTATTGCCAGGCGCTTTTAGTCCAGGAATAAGTAAGGACAAAATAAAGAACTCTTATTTCATGCACATCCATGGTGGAAGATTATATGGCATTAAAATTACTGGTCATATACTGTGAATAGTTCGCATTGTGCCAAATGGATTAAACCCATCAGAAGCTAATCCTATGTGCATATTACGAGGATCTCCAGCAAATTCATGATATTTACTATCAAAAATTTTCTAAGCTTCAGAATCTGCAGGATGACGTAAAAATCCATCTTTGTTGCGCTCTTCATGATGTCATCGCATTGCTTTAGAAGTTTCTGAAGACATAAACAATCTCTGTAGCCTTGGTTTTAAAGGAAAATACCTTAGGACCTTGGCTGGAATTTTTCTAGCATCATTTTTCCATCTAGAAGCCCCACAAACTTTGCATTCATTAACATTCTTATTAGCAAACTCTTATCTAAAACGCATGCAATTGTTGGGACAAGCATGAATTTTTTCATACTTTAAGCCTAAGCCTTCAACTATCTTTTTGGTCTCATAGAAAGAAGAAGGCAATTTTTCTCCTTCAGGCAGCGCATCTTTCAACAGTCCAAGCAAAGAATTAAACGATTCATTTGACCATTTGACCATGCATTTTGTATGATACATATGCAGCAAAAAGGACAGTTTGCTGAATTTCTTACATCCAGGATAGAGTTCTTCATTTGCCTCCCTCATGAGCTGTTCAAACTTATCCACCTCTGGATAAGGCTGATTTTCAGATGGATGAGCAGTATTCTCTTGTACATTTTGCTCCATTCCACCACTTTCACTAATGTCAGTATCCATGAACTCTGTAACTCTTCCAAATACATCATGTACCATTCCTCGCATATCATCGCCCCTTAGAGTTGACTGGATGCGATTAGTTTCTCGAGCATTATTTGATCCCTTTAGAGCCTCCCCATGAAAAAACCAAGTATCATATGACGGAATAATAGCATTAATTACAAGATGATCATATGTTGTATCCCGATTTACTTGATGGATAAGCACACACTCCATACAAGGACATGCAATTTTTTCTCCACCTTGTTTTTCAAAAAAGGCATGATTTAAAAAATCCTCTACTCCATCCAAATATTCTTTGCTAACTCTATCACAATTCATCTTTTTATTTTTAGGATTGTCCATGGTGTTCAAGATATTCCTTTCTTTTCTATAATTACTGCAAGAGCTAAAAATTCGTTAGTAAAAAGGAGGTATTGATCAAAAAGGTAGTTCAAAATAAAATAACTATGCTATGAGTAGGTAATTTCATAGCTCCTAGATATTATTTTAACAATTAAAACTATCAAACATAAATATATTAACTAATTTGTTTCTATATTCTATTTTTACCAATTTATTTCTATACTCCATTTTTACCAATTTGTTTATAACTCTTTTGTTCACTGAGCGTTAGTTTAACTATTCTAAAGCTAAATGGAATATACATTAGTTTATATATTAAAATTACACAATCATAAATTAAAAAATCAATATAATTGCTATGAAATCATCCATCTAAAGCTTCAGTTAAAGATTACTTAAATCAAACATGACAAGAAAGAGACAGAGTAAATAAACTTGAAAAATTCAAATTATGCAAAGCCTAAAAGGGCGTGAACTTTTTAACTATATGAAATCGATATGTAATATTTTTCTATTTATAGACAAATCATAGTCACCATAGAACAAACATATAAATATGAAAAAGACATCTAGCCAAAGACAACTTGCCGATTTTCACCAAATTGGTTCATAAACTTTTTAAGAATAGAATTATTAAACTTATAAATTATACAACTTTTTAAGACTGGACATTCTGATTATTACTACTAACAAACTAGTGGGTACTGACTGTCGAAGGATTCTGACTATTGCTAACAACCCAAGTTGTTTCTTAACAAATGACTGAACTACTGTGGTTGAGATGTCCTATTGGCGATTGAGCTTTTATATGGTGAAAAGTAGCCTTAGTAAATATACAGAGGAACCAATTGATAAAACAATACCAAAACATAAGAGGAATCAATTCAATCAATCGATTAGCAATCTAACAACAAATAAATATCACTAACGACTTAGCAAACAAAAAAAAGCAATACTTTCACAAATTCACAACCTATTTAATAATCTAAACCCAAACCTGACCTCTTAAAATCAAATATTCCTAAGCAAATATAAGTTCCTAAGATTCAATGTCTATCATATCATTATATGAATTAGAATAAGCCATCATTTCTTACCATGATGATAGAAAAGAAACAAAAATACGATAGCTTGTGTACCTTAGCTTAGTTACTAGCTTAATGAAATTCTCTCTTAAGGATGGAACTATGTACTACTACTCTAACTAAAACCTTAAATGTTCTGGTAAGTATAGGTTCATAATCATTTGCAAATTACTACAAGAATGCTATTTCTTTTAACTCAATAATACACTAATTTATAGATTATTCATAACTGTTGCTCTAGTAAACCTCACACTCATGACATGGACCTTTAACACGGAAAAGAATAAGTCTTGGCATTAGATAGATTTTGCAATCAGAAAGATATCTCAGCGGTACTATATATATTTATATTTTTTATCTAAGCACTTAACAAAGTTCAATCTAATATATGAATAGTCGAGGGCCTGTTTTACACCATTTGAAGGTCATTTTTAAAGTAACAAAGGGCGTCCATTCTTATTAAAGGATCTGAAAATCTTTGTCCATGCTACATACATCATTTCATACAGAACACGAATCCCATGTACAAGAACATTAATCTCGGCAACTATATGAGTTTCTTTCCCAAAAATTTGTTTATAACATAGGAGAAATTTAGATATAAGAGATAAGCGGCCGAAACAAACTTTCTAAATCAGGATTTTCTACATCCAAATAATAACATGACTTTTATCAGATTAATGTACACAGAATCTATTGTAAATCCATCGACAAGAATCAATCCAAAATCTACTGTAAATCGATTGCAAGCGACTGATTTAATGATTTAACAGGGGAAAAGAGAAGTTAACAGGGGAAGAAGATGGACGGGCACTACGACAAGCTGTTGAACAGCGAGTTAGGAATTGATTTACTATAAATCAATCGACCAGCATTGTCACACCTCCTTTTTGCGCGCCTACCCCGAAGGATAAATGCGCGAGGAGTTTTTCCAATTTAAGTGACAATATTCGAAATGGGATTGTTTATTTAATTCAGAGTCGCCACTTGGGAAAGGTTTGGCTTTTGGTGTCCCGAGTCAACGGTTTATCTTGAATCCCAATTCGAGGAAAATATTCGACTTTCCAAATGAAGTATGCGAACCAGAAATTCTAAGTAAGGAATTCTGTTGACCCGAGGGAAGGTGTTAGGCACTCCCGAATCCCGTGGTTCTAGCACGGTCGCTTAAATTGTTGTAATGGCTAAATATCTAATTTTTATACATGTTATAACTTGTGTGCTTTTATTAAGTTTAAACCGCTTTTATTATTATTTTTTAATAGAATTGCAACGTCGTGAAAACGTATCTCGAACCTCGTCACAATCAATGTACCCGTGATTGGTCGACGCATTTCGACTTCGTTGGGATTTGGATTTGGGTTACATAAATGCACACCCGTATTTAAGAAGGTAAGAATAATTAAGGCGCGTCCTAAAGAGACTAACGTATTGTTATTTTAGGAAAAGGCCGTGAAAATTCGCTAAACGGCCAACTCCGAAGTCCAACCAATTATTGTATACGTTTATTGAGGGCCCCGCGATTTGTAATTTATTTGGCGAGGCTCATCTCATCTTTATTTAAGGCCAAATCCTAAAAGACTATGATTTTCTGTTTATTCTTGTCTCAAAATAAAGAAAAGGCCTGAAGTAACTAGCATGCTCAGGTATCATCATTTCAATTAATATGTCAAGGGAAAACAAGCCCTCAAATCATTGGGCCTTAACTGGATTTCCATCCAAAAGGGACTGCGCCAGCTTACAGTCGACATATTTATTCACAAAAATAAGCTTGTATGTGCATAACCAGGCTAAACTTTGGTATTTACATGAGCATGTACACATGGAGATTTGGTGTTTCTGATTGTATAAAATTAGCCCATACTTTTACGTTTCTTTGCAGCGAAGATTGGGACAAACAAAAGTAATCTACGTGTGATTTTTACCTTTTAAACAAACCTACAATTTATGTAAATGGGTTTAGTATCAAACTATGAAGCATGGAATCAATACAGTTTCTCGTTAATTCATAGAATTAAAGTTAAGGGCTCATTCAATGTTTATGCTTGATCAGACGTTAGTTCAACTAAAGTTTACACAATCAGCGCCAACCATACTGAATCTGTTATCATTACATATTACACTACATCAATAATGTCCTAACGGTCCCAAAACAGTCTAACAAAAGTCCAAATTAGACAACCAGGGTTTGTATGCACATGAATTGGAATCGAATTATATTAGACTCTAGTATCTATTTAGCTATTACTACATAACAATCCAAACAAACACATTTCAGGAATCAAATATGCGAGCATCTCTCATTTCATCTTCACTTCAAAGTTACATCAAAAACTTAATTTGAGTGTGTACCTGGATGTTGAAACACAAGAAGAAGAAGAAGAAGAAGAAGAAGAAGAAGAAGAAGAAGAAGAAGAAGAAGAAGAAGAAGAAGAAGAAGAAGAAGAAGAAGAAGAAGAAGAAGAAGAAGAAGAAGAAGAAGAAGAAGAAGAAGAAGATCAGCAACAGCAATATGGCAGCAGTAACACAGCAAATAACAACAGCAACAGCAACAGTATCAACCAAGCAGAATAAATCCTAGTGAACGAAACAGAAATAAACCAATGAAACAGACCAATATCCAACCAAAACAGACTCGGAAGACTCAGTTGAGACCCGGAAATACCAATGTTAATCACAGGCAGAAACAGGAGAAGCCGAAACAATAGTGGAACAATAGTTTCTGATTTTCGAACAACCAAAGAAAGAATCTTGAAGCTTCAATGGAACAATATCAGTTAGTGCTGATTTCAAACAGTGAAAGAAAACAGAATTTTCCCAGCTTCAATGGAACAACAGAGGTTTTTCTTTTGCCCTTTTTTTTTGCTTATTGTCTATCTAGGATTCAAGTCAAGAAATAAGTTGCCTGGTTCAAAAAAATATACTCCCCTTCGTTCTAACCTCTCCTTTCTTGCCCGAAATCCAGTCTATTTAAAGACTAGAGCTGGCCATTTTTTTTTTCAAACATTTCACTTTTAGCCTGTTTTATTCCCTCCTCATGTGCATTTCTACCTTTTTATCATTGAACCCATGTTGTTCCTGATTTCCCACCAGTAAAGTCACTAAGCCAACTCAAGTAGTACCCTTTTTTACTAGTTAATTCAAAAAATCTGTCAGTCTTTTAACTGGCCATTTCTATTTTAAAATTAAACCCCATGCTCTTTCTGATTTCCAGCCACTAAAGGCACTTAACAACATTATCACTCCCACTATTGATCCCTATTTTATTCATTAGCTTAGTGGTATATTAGCATTAAACTGACAGACCATTAAAACTTGAACAATTTGCAGGTTTCTAACATCCCAACTAATTGACGACATTTATCCAATCGACTATATGAATTACAACATACAAGTCAATAGCTAATGATCAGAATCGAACAGTACACATAGGTGATTCAAGTTGTACTGACAAAACAAAGAATTACCCTAGAAACTAATTAATCGATCAAACTCATTCCAATCGATTATATAGTTTAAACACATACACTTATCAATGAACAGAAGAAAATTTCGACCAAATAAAAGGTCCGATTTGGAGAAGAAAAAGAACAAAGCAAAGAAATTGGAAATAAAATCATTCTAAACAACAAACGAACAACAAAACAAACAAACAAAAATAGATCAAACGGAAAGGGAGAAAGAATACCTCAAGTAACTAGGTGAACCAGGTCCGAACTTAGACTCGACCTTTTTGAGGTCGAATGGACCTTAATCAAGTGTTCTCAAACGGAGAACACTTCGACTAAGGTCTATTAGACTCTCAAACCTCTGCTAATTTGGACAAATTCCTGGTTTTTGGATTTCTAGGGTTCTTGGGGCTCAGATTAGGGGTTCGAGCTTTTCTGGTTCGATTCGAACCAAACCAGGCTTAGTTTGGTCACGAGGGAGGTCAGAGGAGTAACTGGTGTGCATTTGGGATCGGTTAGTATAAGTTGAGGTTTGGCTCGAATCTTCAGATGAAGATTCGAGACAATGTAGGTTGATTCGAACCAAACGATTTGCAGATTCGTGTCCAGGGGGTCGAGGTGCACTAGGGGTGTTAATTTGGTGGTCACCGGCATCGTTGCCGCCGGGTTTATGGTAAGGGGATGGAAGGTAGGCGCTAGGTTTTGTAAGGGGGAGTTCATCTCTGGGTTCATAGAGACGAGAATGAGAGAGAGGGGGTCTAGCTTAGGGGGGCGTGGGGTAAGGGATTGGGGTTATATAGTTAGGGGGAAATTTGATCTGGGCCGTTAGATCATTCAAGATCAATGGCCTGGATTGATCAACTTAATGGAAACAACGCCGTATGGGTTAAGTAAGACCGGTGGGTCTTTGGGTGAGACGGGTCGGGTTAAGGCGTGGGTATGGAGACGTGATCTTGGTCGTTGATCAATCTGAGATCAATGGCCCAGATCAAGTATGATCAAAAAGACGTCGTTTGGACGTCTCTGAGATTGGCTGATCTGGACCGGGCAAAAAAACAGTGCTTTGGGCCTGATTTTGGGTCCAATTTAAATGGCCCGATTCTAATTTGTCCAATTTTAACTCATTTTTTTTCTTCTTTTAATTCCTTTTCTAAATACTAATCTACCAAAAATCCTAAAATAAGTTGTAAAACTACAATTATATTAAAAAGACATTAATTGACTCACACAAGATCAAACATTAATTAAACAAAATTAAACCATTAAACAATAAAATGACAAAATTACCAAAAATAATATTTTTGTGATTTTCATTCATTTAAAAACCAAATACGATTTAATTAATTCCTAATAGTAGAATAAGATCCTAAATTTACACGCAACATATTTTTTGTATTTTTAATTAATAAAAATAAACAATCACAGACAAAAACTACAAATAGCTATCCAAAAATGCCACGCAAATTCTCAAAATTATACACAAAGACAATTTATTTTTTATTTTTCAATTTCTTTTGGAGTAATTGTCGTGGAAGCAAAAATCACGTGCTCACAGCTGCCCCTCTTTGTTCGAAAACACGAAGGGTTTTCGTGCAAAGATAAAGTGAGCGGATACGAGCGATTTTTGCCCGTTCGAGTACTCCGTGCGAAGCATTCTTTGAAAGATTTGACCGAACCTTTGCTTCAGAGATTTCATACATATCCTGGGCTAAGCAGGAATCAGGTCAATGTAGTTCGGGAAGTTTTGGTAGCTAGGACTACCATGACGCTGCGACTTTACTGTTACTGCTGCTACTGCTCACTGACCTCCTTATTACATTAAAAAGAAAAATTAAAGCTAAGCTAGCTATGCCTATCAACTACTAGTTACAAGATTCCTATCTATAATTCTTTCGCAACTTGATCTTGAGTCTTAGCTGATTCTGCTTGTAGACTTCGATCTGAATCTTGATGCTCGCAAGTTGTAGGCACTTGTTTATTTCTGCAGCATTGAGTGAAGCGGGATTGGCGGAGCTCGTGACTCAATCAGATTTTGAGCGATCGGCACTTTGTTTGCTCCAGTATTTGGGCTCATCTTCTTTTTGTTCTTTTCTTCCTTTCTTTATTCTGGATTGAGACTCACTCCGTAGGTCATCTCGATCCCTGTGCCTCGAGGTCAAACCTGTTCAGACAACAAAACAAACAAAAGAACGAAATTTTTCTGCCCCAGTTTCACTAGGAAAATTTTGTGAGTTAATTGCCATAAAAACCTACAGAATTGATGAGGGGATTGGAAACCTCAGGTCTAAAAGGCGCAACTCAGGGATTGGAGCCCTAATGTTTGCAAAAGGCAAAACGCTCAACTCAGGGATTGGAGCCCTAATGTCGGCTAAAGGAAACTTGCTCAACTCAGGGATTGGAGCCCTAATGTCGGCTAAAGGAAACTTGCTCAACTCAGGGATTGGAGCCCTAATGTCGGCTAAAAGAAACTCGCTCAACTTAGGGATTGGAGCACTAATGTCGGCTAAAGGAAACTCGCTCAACTCAGGGATTGGAGCACTAATGTCGGCTAAAGGAAACTCGCTCAACTCAGGGATTGGAGCCCTAATGTCGGCTAAAAGAAAATTGCTCAACTCAGGGATTGGAGCCCTAATGTCGGCTAAAGGAAACTTGCTCAACTCAGGGATTGGATCCCTAATGTCGGCTAAAGGAAACTCGCTCAACTCAGGGATTGAAGCCCTAATGTCGGCTAAAAGAAAATTGCTCAACTCAGGGATTGGAGCCCTAATGTCGGCTAAAGGAAACTCGCTCAACTCAGGGATTGGAGTCTTAATGTCGGCTAAAGGAAACTCGCTCAACTCAGGGATTGGAGCCCTAATGTCCGCTAAAAGAAAATTGCTCAACTCAGGGAATGGAGCCCTAATGTCGGCTAAAGGAAACTTGCTCAACTCAGGGATTGGATCCCTAATGTCGGCTAAAACAAAACTTGCTCAACTCAGGGATTGGAGCCCTAATGTCGGCTAAAGGAAAATCGCTCAACTCAGGGATTGGAGCCCTAATGTTGGCTAAAGGAAACTTTCTCAACTCAAGGATTGGAGCCCTAATGCCGGCTAAAAGAAAATCGCTCAACTCAGGGATCGGAGCCCTAATGTCGGCTAAAGGAAAATTGCTCAACTCAGGGATTGGAGACTTAATGTCGGCTAAAGGAAAATCGCTCAACTCAGGGATTGGAGCCCTAATGTCGGCTAAAAGAAAATCGCTCAACTCAGGGATCGGAGCCCTAATGTCGGCTAAAGGAAAATTGCTCAACTCAGGGATCGGAGCCCTAATGTCGGCTAAAGAAAAATTGGTCAACTCAGGGATTGGAGCCCTAATGTCAGCTAAAGAAAAATCGCTCAACTCAGGGATTGGAGCTCTAATGTCGGCTAAAGGAAAAATCGCTCAACTCAGGGATTGGAGCCCTAATGTCGGCTAAAGATGACTAGGGAATGGAGGCCCTACATCTAAAATCTCAAATTAGGGATTTGAGCCCTAATATTGGTAAAGGCGACTAGGGAATGGAGGTCCTACGTCTAAAATCTCAACTTAGGGATTGGAGCTCTAATATTGGTAAAGGCGACTAGGGAATGGAGTCCCTATGTCTAAAATCTCAACTTAGGGATTGGAGCCCTAATGTTGGCGAAAAATAAGTTGATATTGGGGATTCTAAACTAACCCTTTTTTTTGGAATTTTCTTCTTATTTCCCTTTTCGTTTTTTTTTTTTTGTAAAAATGCAGGAAAGAATTTGGAGGAAACTTCTCTTTTGGGTTGATTCCTTTCTGCAAAGCTATTTCTTGCACTTGTGCATTTCTTTTCCCTCTTGGTTGCACCTGCTTCTTGCACGGTTGCTTTGGATTGCACCTGTTTCAATTTTTCAAACAAAGAACAATTGTCAGTTTGAAAAACGGTGGTTGGTTCGGTGGCCTTGATCATTCTAATTGCTTGGTCCCGGCCTCATTTCTGTTGAGAAGCTTCGCCATTGATTGGCTTCAAAGGCGACCCCCTTTCAAACTGATAAGACTCAAGATTTCATGATGACTCGCCCATGTAAGGCTTTGGTTCTCATTCCGCTTTCCAGACCTTTGCCTTTGACTTTCTTCTATTTTTTTTTTTTCTTTCAATGCCTTTACTTTGGAGGTAATCAAACATCATGATCAGTCGGGATTGGACTGACGCACCACTAAGGCTGGGTATTTTCTTCACCTCTTGCCAGACGGAGCTCTGTGAAACCGGTCCTGCCACCTTTTCTTTCTAACACATTTTGGAATTTAGGGTTAAGCCGAAAGGGATTCAAGGAAAGGTAAACAAAGAGCGGAAAAAAACAATTTTAAAAGAGAAGCGTCCCTTTCGGGGGAAAAGAATGACTTATCTGAGGTGCATGCTGGCTTCAAACTGACATGACATGCTTTTTGGACTGGATGCCCGAACCTTACGAACTTGCATTTCCTCATGAACCAAAACGGATCTATGTTTCCCAACCAGGGAACCTTGCCAGAACTTCTGTGGTGAAATCATCTTTTTGGCCGATAGCGCCCTTTGCGGGTTTTCGCTAGTCGACCTCTCTCATTTCTCTTCTCACCATCGCCCAATAGTACCTTTTGCGGGTTTTCACTAAACGGACTCTCTCATTCTTGGTTTCTCTACTCTCGTCACCTCGTGGTGCCTGAAGGTTTTCACCGACAAGACTCTCTCATTTTATTTCTCTCAATTTTAGAATGCATCAGCTTCCAACCCTGATATTTCTTGGTTTCCCCTGCCTTTGGCAATTGATCCGAAGGACTTGTACTTGGTTTTTTGGTAAAAAGAAATGTGGATGAAATTGCAACTTCGGAACCATTTGGTATGCCCGTGGTTGAACCATTATAGCATCTGGCCCAGTTTCAACTTCAGGGAAAATTGGATTTTTTGTTTTGGTGTGACTGAACCCTAGAGAGAGGCTGCCTACGTATCCTTTCGGAATCAAGTCAAACGTAGTTCAGGCGAATCATTTGTGTTTTTTTTTGTGTTTTGGTGCTTTTGGGTTCCAAAGAGCGTGGCCAAGGAAATGTAACCGGCTCAAAGGGTTTGTAAAAAGAGTTGATAGTGTTTGGGTAGCGGGAATAAAAGCCTTCATCATCTCAAATGTGCCAAGACATCACCGAAGTAAGCTCAGACATAGTACCTTTTGACTGCATCCGCATTCACAGCTGTTTCAGGATCATTTCCTTCAATATCACCCAGATATAACGCTCTTCTTGGTAATATCTTCCTGATGATGTACGGACCTTTCCAATTAGGAGCAAATTTTCCTTTCGCTTCTTGGTGATGTGGAAGAATGCGCCTTAATACCAGTTGACCTACTTCAAAATTCCTGGGTCGCACTTTCTTGTTGTAAGCACGGGCCATTCTTTGTTGGTACAACTGCCCGTGATAGACCGCAGCCATTCGTTTTTCGTCAATCAAGGTCAACTGCTCCAATCGAGTCTTAACCCACTCGCTATCTTCAATCTCTACTTCGACAATGGTCCGGAGCGAAGGAATTTCTACCTCTGCCAGTATCACAGCCTCGGTCCCATAAACCAACAAGTATGGGGTTGCGCCTACTGATGTGCGCACTGTAGTGCGATATCCCAGCAAGGCAAAAGGTAACTGTTCATGCCACTATCTGGAACTCTGGATTGTCTTTCTCAAAATCTTCTTGATGTTTTTGTTTGCCGCTTCAACAGCGCCATTGGCTTTGGGCCGATAAGGAGTGGAGTTCCTATGCGTTATTTTGAACTGTTCGCATACGTCCTCCATCAAGTGACTATTCAGGTTTGCCGCATTATCTGTGATGATAGTTGCAGGAATACCGAAACGACAGATAAGATTTGAATGTACAAAATCCACCACGGCTCTCTTAGTGACCGATTTGAGAGTGACAGCTTCGACCCATTTTGTGAAGTAATCAATAGCGACCAATATGAATCTGTGTCCATTTGAGGCTTTTGGCTCGATTGGCCCAATGACGTCCATGCCCCAAGCAACAAATGGCCAAGGTGCAGACATGGGATGCAGTTCTGTGGGAGGTGCATGAATCAAATCACTATGCACCTGACACTGATGACACTTTCGAACGAAACTAAAACAGTCCTTTTCCATGGTCATTCAGTAATAACCCGCTCGAAGGATTTTCTTTGCTAAAACATACCCGTTCATGTGGGGCCCGCATACTCCCGCGTGTACCTCACGCATGATTCTTCCAGCCTCTTCTGCGTCAACACATCTCAACAAATTAAGATCTGGAGTTCTTTTATACAATACCTCGCCGCTCAAAAAGAATCTACTCGCATGCCGCCTAATAGTTCTCTTTTGATCTCCAGTAGCATGTTCGGGGTATTCTTGTGTTTTCAAGAACCTCTTAACATCATGGTACCATGGCTGGGTACTTGGTCCCGCCTCGATTACATTACAGTAATCGTGTCTTTCCCTAATTTGGATTTCCAAGGGATCGATGTGGGCATTGCCTGGATAAGGTAACATTGAAGCTAAGGTGGCAAGTGCATCAGCTAGTTCATTGTGACACCGCGGGATATACCTGAACTCTATTGATTTGAATCGCTTGCTGAGATCCTCCACGTGCTGCCGGTAAGGAATAAGCTTGACATCTCGAGTTTTCCATTCACCCTGGGCTTGTCGGATAATTAGATCAGAATCCCCCATAATCAACAAATCTTCAACATCTTGATCGATCGCCATATTCATGCCCATGATGCAGGCTTCATATTCAGCTGTATTGTTCGTGTAAAAGAAACGAAGCCTAACTGTAGCCGGATAGTGTTGACCAGTGGGTGAGATCAAGATTGCCCCAATTCCTATACCTTTGGCGTTTACAGCCCCATCAAAGAACATCTTCCAAGCATGAGCGTCTTCCGAGACTACTCCTACGGTATTTATCTCTTCATCTGAAAAATAAGTACTCAATGATTGGTACTCATCATCAATCGGGTTCTCAGCCAAATGATCTGCTAACACCATAAGGATCTGCTATCATCCAGAAACATCTCAAACTGGAAAGAAAATGCCATCGGGAAGGAACGTACAAGAAACGCTAACACCATAAGGATCGTTTAGAAAGAAACGCTTACATCAAGTCATGTCAAGAAAGAATGATGCTTTATATACCTTTTTGAAGAGACTAACTATGTCTTCTGGGTTCTTACACTTCTATGGGGATTGCCTCCACCTCCAAGGAGTTTTCAAAATCAGTATAACAAGAAGACAGATGATATAGTGACGGTCACAAGCTTCTTTACATTAAATCCTACTAGGTTCGTCTTCGGCTTGATCTTGAACCGTTTGAGAGTTATTAGAAGGGGTTTGAGAGTATTTTGGAAGAGCTTGAAGCTGGTGAGATTGCGTAGAATGAAAGAGGAAGAAGTTGTGCTACATTTTATATTAGGTTCTAGAAATTTCACCGCCCCAAGTGCAAAACGTGTAGCCCCGTACCATCCACTACACCCTGTGGGGCAGCTGGCGCAATTTGGTGAAATGTGATCACCTTTTTGTCCCATTAACGTGTCGCTGACCGATTGGTTTTGCTAAAACCTAATTAATCTTCAACTTCATGTGTGGGATATAACATAATTATATAGTATACAATTTTAATATAATTTTGTTTGTCATGCTTCGTACAATAGTATATAATTTATATACAAATTGCATACAATAAGTCTTTTATGTATTTTGCATGTGATTTATATGTATTTTACATGTGATGTATTTTTCTTTCTCTTCGATTTTTATTCTGCAATTTCAACTAGAACCTACTCTAATATTAATCAAATGTAATGTCAAAGTAAAGAACTCAATTAGAAAGAATTGATTCGCAAAACTAAGAAATTTTATAGATTGGTAATTTCAATTCGAACAACAACCGTGTAACAGGAAAGAAAATTGCTAAACTAAATTTTCGTAGCCAAAAGATTGAAATCTATTGTTGAATTCCCTAAAGAAGATGAGAAAAGAGAAGAGAAGCAGAGAAGATTGAAGGAAGAAGAATAGAGCCGATAAGAGAGAGAGAGGATGATGAATGTTTTCATTATTACCTATTTAATTGCCTATGATTAAGGGATACTTGGTTATCATTAATTTGTATGTAATTAGTAATTAGTAATTTATATATGAGATTGTAAGCACCCTTGAGTCAATTGGTTTTTGGCCTTTTACAAATTTATTTTTAGTTTTATGACCCTATTTTTTTTTAACATATGGGAGATTTACTTTTACACGTAAGAGATCTCTGTCTTTAAAACATAAGAGATCTAAAAAGATCATTTTCTTAAATTCAAAATTGTAAAGGGGGCATGATTGTACAAAATAACACCCTTCTTTTTTTTTTTCTACTAGGGATAGATAAGTTTATAAATTAATTAGTATGGTAAAAGTTTTAGTAGTATGTCTTTTACACATAACCCCAAATCTCTTTCAATAGATCCGCAATTACGTTAAAAGATGGTAATGACCATCGTTACATACGCGATCGAAATTGGCCTGCACTTCAAAGGCATTAAATTACATCAACGCCACGCATACATGAAAATCTCATTGTATTTCCAAAAGAATGCCTTGGCAAAATTCTAAAAAATGATTTGATACAATAAATACCATTTGTATAATGTATACTACACTGTTAACGAAGGTGAACAAAAAATAAAATAAAATAAAATATGTATTCCCCCTTAGTTTGATTTGTCTCATTATCGTAGTAAATCCCCAGTGCCTAATCAAAGTTAGGCCTTGTTACTTCTCTCTGGACTATATTTCCCATGCTCATGACTCCAATGTTCTCCTAGAAAAGTTTTTGCAGCATCCAAACTAGGAAAATACGTCGGCTCAAGGAAGATCTGAGCCAATGCATCGCTTGTGTCAACGGCCATAAATTTTGTGTTCCCTTTAGCTTCTAAACTCCCCATAACAATTACTAACAACTGCTTATACGAATAGTAGAATCTCTTCACTGCCATTTCAATTGCTTGTAAAGCTTGAAGCAAGTGAATCTTCTCGAAGCTTTCCTTTTTCCTGAACAAATCCATGGCTGCCTCTTGAATTCTTGGTCCCCCCTGGGGATCTACCTCTACGTCTAGAATGTTCGGCACTTTGTGTTTTAGATCCTTGGATAGTTTGGTAATTTCAACGAGTCCTTTGGATCGGAAGCAAAATAGCTCCGATTCGGCAGTTGCTTTGATGGATAATTGGTTTTTTAGGCGTAGAAAATCATCTGGATCCATCAGCAAGTGAAGGTCTTCGATTTCGATTAGGAGTTTCCACGTTTTCTCCAGTAACCAGCAGTCGTTAACGGCTTTTTCGTAGTCTTTGCGATCGATTCTCTCAGCGATTCTCTTCAAAAGCATTTTTGACGCGTAGATCCATGTTTCGAGGATCTGGTGTGTCGTGTACAGCGTTCGGTTTTCGAAATTGTCCAAATTCATGCGATCGGAGGGGCTTTTCTTCAGAGCGTGAAGTTCCGATGGCTTGACTACTGCGTCATATTCAAGGCTGGGCTTGCCGCTCAGATTCGGCTCGCCTAATCCGAGAGTGTATGGACACCTCCTCATTTCACATTCAATGGAATACATAATCTTCTGCGCTATGTCTTCGGACTTTTGCCAAGCTGCGAGACGAGGCAACAAGCTGGCCTCACTCGTCTGGCTGACAACCGTCGTCTCATCAGAAAGCTTCCACACCTCCGCTGAACTGTTGTGACGAGCCAATACACTAGTTGACGACGTGAGGTCACCGACGGGAGCCGTTCCACGGGTCTCTGGATCCTCTTCTTCATCTTCGCACAACAGAGATATGATTTCAATCTGATCCATCGCCAACGATTCAAGCCTCCGCTTCCATTCTCTCCGGTTCGCATACGGTCTAGGATCAGACAACACAATAGAAACGAACCGAAAAGTCGTTTCCAAACCTTGCAAAGCCGGTTTGAGCAACGATTCATTCTTCCAACTCGGAAATTCTCCAGAGCTCCACATCTTCTTCAGCTCCGGTAGCCTGAGGTAGTGTTCGTAAGCTGAACAAGCTGAATCAGACGCCGCCGACAGCTCCGTCAGCCGAATAGGTGCCGCAGCTGGTATTGAAATTTGAAGCTTATTTGAAATCCTCGGCGATTTGCTAGTTATATCAGAGGATATCATCTTTGTCTTTCTATCGTAATCAACCATTTTTTAATAAAAGAGAAGAAATTGTAAATTTGCTGAGAAAATTGTTGTAAGATTTGCTTGGTTTTTGGAAGGAAGAAGGGAGGGAGCTATTTATAGAAAGGGGTAACTGGAAACAGAAGAAAAGGCGTGTGGAATGGAAGGAGTTTCAAAGACGCGGCTGTGTTGAATATTCTATAATTATTTTAAAGGCCATAAACTAAAAAATAAAAAAAACATGATGATTATCCATATACCGATATATTGATATTCCCATAAAACAGTGAGCGCAACTCCGTTTACTTGACCAAATGGCAAGCGCCTACCGCTATGAAATTGAATGGTGTTAGTCATGGGACGCTTTTTCTTTCAATCAATTAAGGCAGCCAGGGTGTCAATCCGCTACGACGTGGTTCACTAAACGTGCCAGTGAGGCCAACAGGCTTTGAAAGTGAAGATAAGGCAACAGTGACTTTGACTTTGGTTGCACTTAAAGAATGGAGTATATTATACCTAGGACATTTGGTGACCATTCGGCGCTAAGTCCTATTCGTTCAAAGGGCTGAAAACAGCATATGCCCGTGATCAATGGAAAAGAGATTTTGCGGCTGAAAATTGAAAATTTTACCTACGTGATCTTGAGATTGAAAATTTATTCCAATATTGCGGCTAACGTTTGTTTTAGCCCATTCTGTTTAACGTAAAAGTAATGAATGATAAGTAGTATGTTTTAGACAACTACTGGAAATCCAAAAAGATTGTTTCCTGAAAAGAAGATTTTTTTCTTTTATGTTGTCGTTAAGGCTGGCAAATGGATAAGATCCACTTCATGCAGCTAACAACGCCCACACTCCTCCCAAAAACTTTTCTTAAGTTGTAGTATAAGGTAATTAGAATTCCTCATTTCCTTCTTCATAAACTTACCATGGGGACACAGTCATACCACCTACTAGAGCTTGATTCAAATTTTTGGAATATCAATTCTAGACTGAGTCTAATTGTACAATTTCTACAACCATCTGGAATATAAGGTATAAACATTTATGGTAGGTAAATACTTCCGTTAACAAACAAATATTTCGCTCAAATGTCGGGTCAATATGGTCATTCAAATCATTTTATAAATGGTAGCTTCGTGGAAGTCATTTAAATCTTATTATTAGTTGACTGAAACATTGTTCTAAAGCTGATGTTTCAAAGCCTTATCCGAATTAAATGAAAAAGAATTCTAATTGAACAAGGGGTCAATTTCAGAATTCAAATAAAGGAGAAACATAGTTCCGTTGGTTATGGATAAGACTTAAGAATCCTAGAATGCATTTTTCAAACATAAGCGGGCAAAAAAATTGGCCCATTCGCAAGGCTCCGTGTTTACCGCTTCAAAGGTCGAAGACTTTACTTTTCCCATTTCCCACCGCTGTTATTGCTATCCGACGTGGCCTAATTCCCATTGTCCAACTAAGCCAAAACAAAAAAAACAAAAAAAAAACAAAAAAGGAAATTGGACATTTCGCTAACCAGCTAGATCACTCATGTGACTTGCTGTTGAGGAAAGGCTCAAATGGATGAGACGACAGGTGGAATGAGGGTCACATGTACCAAATACCCATTCTTATTTAAACCTAAGGGTACGATCGAACTCCTCTTTCGCCTACTCCACAACTGTATGTGGACACATACTGTTGGGGGCGGTTCCCATTATATTATAATATTATAACGTTAGTTAAAATGGCTTGCACGTTAGGATTAACGGGACATGTGTCGGATTACCCTTGGCCAAAATACAAGTGATCCAAACGCCAAGAAAGCGGCCGCAGTATATATATTATTACAATTTACAGTTGTAATGGTAGATGGTATTGTAGTGTAGGTTAATTTGCAAGGTTTCCTTTTCCTTTTGAATTTAATTTGACCAACTTCACATCCATAACCTGTCAGTATGGGAACTAAGGAGGTGTTTGGCATGAAAGAAAATATTTTTCTTGAAAAATAAGTAATTTTCTTACTTATTTTTTAGTATTTGATTAGGTATAAAAAAATATTTTTGAAAAATATATAATTTAAACAGATACTATATGAGACGAAACGGGTAAGTGCGAGGAAAGGTGGTAGGTCGGGGTCAAGGGGCCGGAGTTACGGTGGCAATGTCGGGGGAGGGGTGGCGGGATGGGGGAGCGTGCGCTGTGGGGAGGGAGGTGAGGCGCAGGGGGTAGGGGTGGGGGTGGGTTGAGGCGTGGGGAGTAAGGGGGAGTAGTGTGAGGCACGGGAGGGGAGGGGTAGTGTCACGACCCCAATTTTCCTATGTCGTGATGACACTTAATCTCTAAGACTATGTAAGCCTAACAAGTATGCAGAATAACTGAAACATTAAGCTAAAACACAAAACATCAATAGTTGTAATAAATAAAATCTGCATCTCATAGTATAAACGACTCCCAAAACCCGGTAGATATAAGTCACAAGCTGTAAAGAGAAACTAAATATCTCTATATATCAGAGTCTAAAGAGGATAAGGAAAAAACATAATAAAGATAGGGGGACTCCGAGGTCTGCGGACGCTGGCAGATATACCTTGAAGTCTCCACGTGCGGACTAGCTCACTGATACCTGGTCTGGTAGAAAGTACCTGGATCTGCACAAAAAGATGTGTAGAAGCGTAATATGAGTACACCACAACGGTACCCAGTAAGTGCCAAGTCTAAATAATTTCATACTATAAATATAACTATAGGAAACTAGTTTAAATAATAAAATTACGACTTTAGCAAAGAATTGAAAAATCGCTCCAAAAAGTCGACCCGGGCCCATATCTCGGAATTCGACAAACATTATAAAGTCCGAACACAAAATCAATATTGAGTCCAACCATACAAGAATTACTCAAATCCGACCTCATATCGCCTTTCAAATCCCCAATTTTTAGCCTAAGAAATCTTTTCAAATTTTCCCCAAGTTTCCAACTAAAAATAATTAAATAATGAAAATAACAATAGATTCGTGTAATTTAAGCAAAATCGAGTTAGAATCTCTTACCCCCAATTATTTCCTTGCAAAACTCTCGAAAATCGCCACAAATCGAGCTCTCTAGGTCAAAAAATGGATAATGAATCAACCCCTCGAACTTAGGCCTTTTCTGCCTAGTGATTTCGCATCTACGGGCTCTCAGTCGCACCTACGGAATATACATCGCAGGTGCGGATTCCACTTAAGGCCAGGAGTTCCACTTCTACAGACCATGGCCAGCACCTGCGAGCCCGCTTCTGCGGAGAAGGAGACTGCACCTATGGTCCTGTCCAAAGCCCCTCCTCCAATTCCGCTTCTGCGGAGGGAATGGCCATGCCTGCGGAGGTGCACCTGCGCTGAGGTGTCCGCCCTGCGAGCCAAGCAATGGGCTCTCCTTTTTGCTTCTGCGCTTGACCTTCCACACCCGTGATTCTGCACCTGCGGTCAAACCCTTCGCAGATGCGATGACACCAGTAGACTTGGGACTTCAGCAATGAAGCTAAGTCCAAAATTGGTCCGAATTCGATCCGAACCGCACACGGGTCCCTCGGGATCCCGTTTGAATATACCAACAATTCCTAAAACATCATACGAACTTAGTCGAGGCCTCAAATCACATTAAACAATATCAAAAACACGAATTGCGCATCGATTCAAGCCTAATGAACTTTAGAACTTCTAACTTCCACATTCGATGCCGACACCTAACAAATCAAGTCCGATTGACCTAAAATTTTGCACATAAGTCGTAATTGACATTACGGACCTACTCCAACTTACAAAATCGGAATCTGACCCCAATCCAAAAGTCCACTCCTAGTCAAACCTTCTAAAATCTTCCAACTTTCCAATTTTTGCTAATTTAAGCCTAATTCAACTACGGACCTCCAATTAAAAATCCGAACACGCTCCTAAGTCCAAAATCACTCAATGGAGCTAACAGAACCATCAAAATTCCATTTTAGAGTCATCTACACATAAGTCAACATCCGGTCAATCTTTTCATCTTAAGCTTCCAATTTAGAGACTATTTGTCTCATTCACTTCGAAACCAAAAACCAAACCTTTAGTAAAGTCACGTAACCATAGTATAACACAGAGAAGGCAATAATTAGAGGGTCGAGGCTAATACACTCAAAACGATTGGCCTGGTCATTACGTACTCCCCCTTTTAAAACAAACGTTCGTCATTGAACGAGTATAAAGATATACCTGAAGTAGTGAAAAGATGAGGATAACGGCTTTGCATATCTTGCTCGATCTCCCAAGTCGCCTCCTCGACAGGATGACCTCTCCATTGAACCTTCATTGAAGCAATGTTCTTCGACCTTAACTTTCGAAACTGCCTATCCAAAATGGCCAACGGTTCCTTAACATAAGAAATCCTTGTCCAACTGGACTGAGCTGAAGTCTAACACAGGAGACAGATCGCCATGATACTCTGTAGCATGGAAACATGGAACACTGGATGAACTGCAGAGAGACTAGGTGGTAGTGCAAGTCTGTAATCCACCTCTCCAACCCTCTCAAGAATCTCACAAGGCCCGATTACCTAGGGCTCAACTTGTAATATTATTCATATCATGTTTATTCTTCACTCAACTAAAATTAAAAAGGAAAACGTGACAATTCTTTTATATAAAAGGAAAAATATATAAAGAGTTAATATTTTTGAATGCTGATTACTTACACTTATTATCAAACCATATCGTATGAAATTAAGAAAGCATATAATTCTAATCAAAAAGTTATTTGTACTAAACTCCAAAGTTTTTATTCTGTTGTTGATTTTAAAATTAATTTTTATTTTCAAAAATTATTTTTAAAATTACGAAGCAAACTCCACGTAATTGATAGCGCTTAGAGCTTATAATGGAGATTAAAAAGAAACAAGAACATAAAATGTAAAAATTCAATTAAGGGCCATTGAAGATGGTGTTTCACTGAGAACATGAATCTTTGCCAAATCATGGATTATTGACCTGTGAAATAGCAGTCTTTTCTCCCTCTAGTTAGTTGATCTTTGTTTCTATTCTCTTATGGCTCTAAGTAACTTTGATTGAAACTGCTGGTTGAGTAGAGTAATTAATAGCAAAACAACCTAGATCATGAACTGTGATCTAGGTTCATAATCGACAACTCTCTTAGATATGTCGTCGGTTCTAATGGGATAAATGGGCTTAGAAGGGGCTCTGAGTTGGTCGTCTTCGACTCTAATTTTTGACTGTTATCTGTTATGGATGTCGGCCCAAGTTACTGCTAGATACTCTACCAAATTTGTTTTAGCTGCTGCGAAGCCAAGGAGCTTCAGGGGTTAAGCCCTTGAGTGAATGCCTGAACGGCCCAATCATCCGTAACTGGAGGCAGGTCCATTCGTTCCATCTGGAACCTCGACACGAACTTCCTAAGCATTTCGTTATCTCTTTGTTTAACTTTGAAAAGGTTCGATCTTTTGGTTTCGGCCTTGATGGCCCCGGCATGTGCCTCCACGAAAGCATCTGCCAGCATAGTAAATAAATCAATAGAATTCAGGGGTAAGTTGTGATACCATATCATCTCTTCTTTCGACAGAGTTTTCCCGAATTTCTTTAGAAAAACCGACCCGATTTCATCATCTTCCAAGTCGTTTCCCTTGATGGCACATGTATATGAGGTCACATGCTTGTTTGGATCTGTGGTTCTATTGTAATTTAGAATATCGAGCATACAAAACCTCTTTGGGATTGGCTTCGGTGCACTGGTCGGAGGGAAAGGCTTTTAGATAAACTTCTTGGAATTCGATCCCTTTAATATCGGTGGTGCTCCTGGGATTTGATCGACCCTAGAGTTATATGTCTCCACCGTTTTGTTGTTAGTCTCAATTTTCCTTTCACCTGATTCGACCCAATTCGTCAATGCTTCAAGCATTTTTATTATCTCAGGGTTGGCCACGGGCTAAGTTTCGCTCGATCAATCAGTTGTTTGCTCGTTTCTTCGGGTGTTCTCCCCGGACCATTCAGGCTCGACCCTACCAGGAGGGTGGCCTTAATTCTATAGTAGTGTTATCTCTGCTTGTTGAGCGTGCAATATTTTGAAGATTAGCCGCATGCTTATCCCATCACCTTTGCCTTCGGGCATTTCTCAAATTGTTGGTCGAAGGCCTCCAGGAATGCTGTTTTCGGGGTCAGTTGGCAGGTAGGCGTCGATAGCAACCTGTGAATAGCATCAATTGGATCGGCGGTTGGGACTCCATTGGGATCAGCAAGGGGCACCTCATTGCTAGGCATCAGGTTGTTGTTTTTGCCATAATTTCCACACTCAGCCTCAACGTTCAAGTGAGCAGACTAAGAGTTTGACATTTTTAAGCTGACTTGAAATTGAAACATTAAATAAAAAGTGTAAAATAGAGTATGTTATAAAAATTTATATCAAACCACCACTATTATCCTTAGCCCCACGGTGGGCGGCAAACTGTTTATCCTTAAATGTATAACAATTTAATCTATACGCGGTTTTAAAGATATGAGGATTGATTTAACACAAATAATCAAGAACGTTAGATAAATAATCTAAAGACACTATGAATAGTCAAACCAGTCGTAACGTTATAACCTAGCTTGAACTTGGATTGGGAAATAGTTTATGCCCTCGGTTGGGTCTTGGGTTCAAAGCCAATCGAGAACAAAGAACAAAAATAAAATAAAGACTTTTCAGTAGCTAGAAAGTAGAGAAATAATTTTGTACTGCCTTGGCATGCGTGTTACAATGTATTCTAGCAAAGAAAAAATCTCCCCTTTATATAGCAGGAGAGCTTCACCCTAATACATTCTAAAAAGGGTAAAGATCCTCATTTCTTGTCAATTACTGATCTATTGCCGACATCGGGCGAGATGATATCCGATGGGGTGCAAATATCACGTCCCTCTATTAGTCGTGTGCAATCGTTGTCGTGTTTTTCGGGGTCTCGGAGCTCGTTCCGGGTTCGGGAAAGTGTTGTCTTATCAGGACCGGTGGCGAGCACTTCGTTCGGGCGTTAGTACGAGAAGTCCCCAACTTCAATTTCGATCTTATGTAGTCATGTCCTTTCTTCGTTTGACCCTCCGGGAAATTCGGGTGCCCATTACCCCTAGTTTTACCCGCATACAACTATAACTATAACTATAACTATAACTATATATATATATATATATATATATATATATATATATATATATATATATATATATATATATATATATATATAACTATATATATATATATATATTTGCTCAATACCCACAAAAAACTAGTCAAAACAATCTATAATACTCTATTTACAAGAACAAGTAACTTGAGTCGAAAAGAATAAAGTTTTCTACCTAGAGAAACAAAAATGATGACGAACCTGCAATTTGAACTTTGAATTTTCTGCTATGACGGAGAATGGGGTTCTCTTTGTATTTGTAAAAAACAATTGAATATTCGTTGCTTTTGGAAGATATCAACATATTAGCAGACAAGATAAATAATTGAAAAAGACCATAAATTAGGGCACTAGAAAAAAGGTCCTGACTTTTAAATTTAATGCATTTCAGTTCCTTTTTAAAACTTTTGAGCAATTACAAGCTGACTTTTGAGAATTTAGGTATTATATGAAGGACTTATTCAATAAATTTTATTTTAATTTGAAAAAATCTCTGGAGCTTACGCTTACGCCTCACTATAAAAACGCACCTTAAGCGCCCGAGCATAGGCCCTGAACACCCTCGTGTACGTCCCAAATTGTTGGACGTACGTCTCTTTATACTTTCGCCCCACACCATCACCTTGGGGTATTTTTTGTGTGCCTCGCCCCTAAAACGCCTTTTAAAACATTGGTTCAACTCTCCATCAGCCTTTAATTTCTTTGCACTTACTTTGCTCAATCGTCCAGAAAAAATGGGTAAAATCATTTTGATCCCCCGATTTCATCTTAAAAATTAAACTCCTCCTTCAACATTAAACAATAGACATTATATTCAGTCAAACTCAATTATATTTTTAAAATATCTATTTTATCATATTAAAGTTAACTGGTGTATATATATATATATATATATATATATATATATATATTTTCCCTTACTTTTTTAATATCACATTATTTTTCTTAATATATGTTATGAATTTATCTATAGTGAAAGTAACTTTTTAAAAAAATTAAAAAGTGCAAAACGATAATCAATCATATACTATAATTTATTGGAATAGAATAATGAAAGAAATTGGCGTAATTAAAATATTTGAATAAACTCCCACTATTTCAGTTTAGATGACACACTTTCCTTATTAGTATGTTCTAAATGAATGACACATTTCTATAATTAAAAATAATTCAATTTTAAACTTTTTATTTTACCCATTTTACCCTTATTGAGAGAAGTTTTAATAACCACACAAATGTCATGGCTCCACAAAGTTTTTACCTCTTAAGTTTTTCAAGACCATAAGTTTCAAAGTCTTCTTAAACTTTGTGTCGAGTCAAACCACTTCATTTAAATTGAAACGGATGGAGTACTATCTAATGGAAACAATTTTTCTATCTCCACAAGGTAGGGGTAAGGTATATGTATACACTACTCTCCCGTGATCCTACTAGGTATATTATTGTTGTTGTAAAAAGATCTTACTAATAGCAATCAAGTTAAACTTAGTACAGTAATATAAAAATAGTAATAATTAATAATAGAGGTAGATCTTATAATAAATTCCTAAAATATTACATATATTTAGATATTCTTTAAATTATAACTTAGAAATATTTTGTGGCTGAAAATAAAGTATCTCTCTCTCTCTCTCTATATATATATATATATATATAAAAGTAAAACTTAAATATATACTTAATATTAAAGTAACAATAAAAAAGAGTACAAATAAATCTTATTTCATAAACGTACAATTCTACTTAAATTTTACTAAGCTTTAATAATAAATTTATAATAAGATAATTAAATTGGTAAAATACTTAGCTAAAGATAAAATATATCTTGTATAATATAATAAAAAATTATATGCATAGAGGAGGAATTCAAAATATCAAGGGTGAAATAGTTAATGCATATAATAGGAGGAGCAGAATGTCTATTGTTTAATATTGGAGGAGCAATTTGATTTTAAGGCAAAGTTGGGGATTAAAATACCCGTTAGAAAGAATAATACAACAAATGGTTTATCCGCGAGTGAGAGCACATTGAAAACTAGAAAATGGGATATGAACATAATGATTATGTGATCTTTGTTGGAAAGATTGGAATATCCAGAAAATGTCATGCTGTGTTGACTTTGAAGAACATTGTCAATTGTCAAAGTGCAACGCGAGCGGTTTCCTAGCAGGGAAGCATGCTTTGTAGTGGTTACCTTATGGGCTAGCTTACTCATGTTACGTGCCTCTACCTATCCATAACTCTCCCCTACCAATCCCATGTTACTCATTTTTCAGTCTTGTCCAAATTAAATTGTCCATTTGGATGGTCCACATTAACAAGGTTATTTGAATCACATATATGTAACGTTATCCTTTTATTGTGTGGAATAGGGTTATCTAGATTTTGAGATTACGTAGAAAATGGGAATCTTGAAATTGAATGCTAAAAGCGTTAAATAAATACCAATAAGAGTTATGATGAAGTGGTAAATATACATTTATGTTTTATCAGAAGTTTTAAGTTGGAGTCCTAAGTATGAAGTTGTCTTTATTATAGAGCGTTTTACCCTTCAATGTCTAATTTTAAACGCTAATTCGAATTAAAAAGAAATCAAAAAACACGCTTCAAATAAATGAATTCTTCAAAAGCATTGCGGTCGGGTCACGGCCTATCAGGAAAGATCCCTTGCGTCAAGGATATTGCGAAATGAACTGAAGAAAGTAGTAGAAAAAAGAAAAGTTGGAATTAAATTGGAAGTGTTTTGCGGATTTGTGCATTTGTGGGACCCTACTGTATTATTCGTTCTCAATTTTTGGGAAAGAAGAGATCCACCAATTTCATTTGTGTTTTGGTAACTACTCTAAATAATAGATCAACTATTCTATGAATGCAGAGTGAATGGATAAGTGCCAACTCCCTTTGGTAGGATAAAGCTATGTTTATCCACTAGTTTTGGTGATTACTCAATAACAGAGACAATCGTGGAGAACTGAGTGACAAAGGGTTAGGCCACCTGTATGTACGTATTGGATATAAAAAATATGATTGTAGTTTTAGGATATTTACCTGGATTAATAAATAACAGTAATTGTTTCACGGGCTGGGACCGCGGTCCTAACGGGCTAAACGGGCCTGGCGGGCCGGTCCTTAATGGTGCAAAAAGCCCGTGGCGGGCCGGGTATGGTAAAAAAGTCCACGAGCCCGGGACCGCTAAGCCTGGGATCGGCTGGCGGGCCTGGGCCGGTCTTACCGGGCCTCACTGCTACTTTTTTTTAAAAAAAAAAATTAAAAAAAATAACAACGGTCAAAAATTAAAATTATAGCCGTTGAGCTGCAATTTTGACCGTTTGAAAGTTTAAAAAATAGTCATTTGGCCCCCAAACTTTATATAATTACACTTTTTCCCAATTCTCAACTATAAATACCCCCTCATTCTTTCATTTTTACTCACCAATTCATCAATCTCTCTCAATCTCTCTACTATAATTGCTTATTTTATTGTTGAAATTTCGTGAAAAATTGTGAAGTTGGTGAATTGAAGTATTCAAGTCTTCAACGATTTTCAATTTTCAAGAAGTTGTTCGGTAATTCGGTAAACGCGTTCCAACTCTTAAGTTTTAATATTATAGTTTTGTTAGTTTTATTTAGTATAATTATAATTAATATGGCATTTTCTTTGAAAAATATTTTTGGTGGTAAGGGTAAAGCTAAAATTGGTGAAAGTAGTGGCCAACCTACTACCCTTCCCCCGGCTCCCCGACCCAGACCTGGTAGACGTCCTGCTGCTCCTATTATTCTTGATAGTGATAACCCCTGTTTTCAATTTCCCAATAGTCAATTTTGCCATAATGTTGCACCAGGTCAAAATTTAGATGATGAAACTATGAATGCTCTTTATCCTAATGAAACTATCTTTGAAAATGATGAGGAAAATGAGGATAAAGATGAAACCCAACCGGATTTAGATGATACACCTACTAGTCCTGTTAATAACCCAACAGATGTACCGTCCGACCCACCTGTAGAAATCCCTAGTTTTAATAGACAACCTTCTAAACGCCTAGAAACATCATTAGTTTGGAATTTTTTTACTCAAGTAAGAGAACAAAATAAGGTTAAGTGTAAAACATGTGGGAAATTACTGGCGCATAAATATACTGGAGACCGTAGCGGCACGGGTAGTTTGACTAGGCACATAAAAACACACCCTAGAGATAAAGCTAGATATTTACAAATGAAAGCGCAGTTAGAGGGAACACATGTAGATTCTGATGTTAACCCTAGTACAGGTTCAAATCTAGTTCAACCAGGAATTAACACTGTGACCGGAGGTATTTTATATTACGATCCAAATAGAGATCGTGAAGAATTAGCAAAGATGGTTACCGTTATGTGCTTACCCTATTCTTTTCCCTCTAATCCTAATTGGGTGCATTATATTAGAAGAGTTTTTAATCCTACTTATAAAGGTTGGCCTCGCGCAACAGTTAAGAGCGATATTTATAAATATAAACATGAATATGAACAATATTTGCGGTATTTATTTACTCATATAAGTAATCGGATTTCTATTACTACTGATATTGGTAGAAGTGGTAATGATTGTGATTATCTAACTGTTACAAGTCATTGGATAGATGAGGAGTGGACAATGCAAAAACGCATTATTGCGTATAGAATAATTAATTCATGTCACACAGGTAAGTTTATAGCCAACACTGTTGCAGATATTTGTAGATATTTTTGCTTTAGAGATAAAATAATGGCAATTTCTATGGATAATGCTTCTAGTAACACTAGTGCTATAGGCATACTTACAACAACACTAAATCCCGCATTTAGGAATATATTCCATGTTAGATGTATTTGTCATATTTATCATTTAATTATCGGTGATGGTATGCGAATTTTAAATTTAGAAATTGAAAAGGTTAGAATGGCTCTTAATTGGCTTTTTTATTCAAACCGTAGAAGTAGACTAAGAGAATATTTTAAAAAATGTGATGAATATGGCCTTAGAGAAAGAAAGGTTCCTAAAGCTTGCCCGACTAGATGGAATTATATGTACGAAAGTTTAGTAGTTGCATATGAATATAGAAACCCAATTAATGCAACGTTTAATGCTCGGGTGGGTGGTGAGGATGATGATGAAATGCTTACTAATCAAGATTGGACGAATGTTAAAATTCTTATAGATTTTTTAGAACATTTTCAAATTGCTACAAATGCATTTTCTGGGAAATATATTATCCTACTATTTCAAACTGTTTAGTTTATATTGCAGCACTATGTGATTTGTTTGTTGAATTTTCGGAGGGTGAGGAAATTTATCAACTTGCTATAAATGCAATGAAAGAAAAGTTTAAAAAATATTTTTTCCCTATCCCTCCTATTTATGGTGTTGCTGCAATGTTAAATCCTACAATGAAATTAGGAGGTCCTCATTTTTGGTACTCAAATATTTATAAGGCTTTAGATCTTTCAAATGACGAATTTGCTACACTTGTAGATGCAAAAGTCTCAATTAAAATTAATGCTCAAACAATTTATAATGATTATCAACTTGCCTTATAGCATGCTAGGCCAAATGTTCCAACCCCTACTTCGTCTAGTTCACAATCTCTAAAAGAGTTGCGGGCTTAAAAACACTTAAATCTTGGACGGAGTTCAGGGGTTCTCAAGGTGATAATTATGATGAAACTTCACATCTAAATGAGCTTCAAGTTTATTGGTCGCAGGGACTTGAAAAGGAAAATCCAGACGGCACTTTTGATCTTTTGGAATGGTGGAAGACAAGGGAAAAACATTTTTCGGTTCTTGCAAGGATGGCTCAGGATATTTTATCTATTCAAGCTTCAACTGTTGCATCAGAGAGCGCTTTCAGTCAAGCAAGACTTCAAATAGGTGATCATAGAGCGTCAATGAGGGAGAGCTTGGAAATATCTGTATTGTTCAGAGATTGGATCCGCTCGGAAAGAAGAAACTTTGGAATTGCGGAATCACAACCGGCGATAGATGAAGCTTATGAAGAAATGATGACAGAACTTGCGGAGGATGCTGCTTCGCCCGGAAGTGGTGATGAACAAGCTTCTTTTCCACCACCACCAACGCAACCTCCTCTGAACCTTGAAGGATTTATAAAATTTGTTAGAGATACAATGTAGATTATGGTGTACCTTGTACTTTGACATATCTTCTTTTAGTTTTTTTCCCTTTTAATGGTGGTATTAGTACCTTGTTGTGCTCATTCCATTGGGGGAGGAAGACTAAGAAAGATATACCATTTTTGGTAATAAAAATTATAAGACATGCCCTTGAATATCTTTTTGCAATATTTTTTTATCTTTAACTTGCAATTATTTATAAGCTATAATATATATACATAACATACAATATATACTACAAGAAAATATATAAGGTAATATATATACATAACATAACATACAATATATACTACAAGAAAAAATATATATATATATATACATAACATACAATATATACTACAAGAAAATTTATAAGATAATATATATACATAACATACAATATATACTACAAGAAAATATATAAGGTAATATATATACATAACATACAATATATACTACAAGAAAATCTATATATATATATATATATATATATATATATATATATACTACAAAACATTATAAGAAATTATATTTGGAAATATATATACATAACATACTATATATAGTATACTATACTAGTATACTATATATATTATATACTATACTAGTATACTATATATACTACAAAACAAGATTTTTCAAAATTCAAAATGAGGGCCCCACCCCCAATGACCACCAACGGCCATATTGCACAAATAGCCGTTTTTTTTTTCAATTTACAAAACTGACCTTCTCTAACACTATAAATACTCTCCTACCTCTTCTTCATTTCAATACTCAATACTCATTTCTCAATCTAAATTTCTCTCAATCTCTCAATCTCCAATTTTCAAGACTTCAAGTCTCAATCTTAATTTTCAAGTTACATCATGCCTCGTTCGGAAAGAGTGCGCTTATTTGTTTCGCACTGCTATGAAGTGCTTGAAGAAAATGAAGAAGGCCAAATATTAAAATGCAAGAACTGTGGAAGAGTCTTAAATTTTCGTTCAGGGTGTACCACAGGCATTTTAAGGAGGCATATAACGTATTGTGTTTGATGGTATTTATCCGCAAATTCGTCTTTAAGATATTTTAACAATTTGTGCTATTTTAAATTATTAGACGTATTTATGCTTCATGTTGTACTTTCTTATTAATTTATTATGCATGACAATTTAGTTTTACTATTGTTTTGTTATTTTACTTTTTCGTCAAGCACTTTAATAATTAGATTTCTACATATATATTACATATATATTATTTATATAGCCATGATATGGTTTACAAGAAATTGCCTTAAACAAAAAAAAATTAAAAAAAAGGAAATCAAAAAGCCCGTTAGGCCCGCTAAGCCCACGAGCCCGGCCCGTTTAGCACAGGACCATATGGGCTTAGGCCCGTCACGGGGCTGGTTCCACCCGTTGAGCCCACGAAACCAGGGACCGTGAGGCTCGGGACCGCCAGAGCCCAGGCCCGTTAAGCCCGACCCGTTTGGCTCATTTAGGCACGGGCCCGGCCCAGAATACAACATTACTTTACTGAGCCCAGAGTCTACCGAATAAAAAAAAGAATTATTGCAAGCCGTATCTTACTATCTTTCACTATTTGGGACCATTTAAGTTGTAGTGAAATGTGAGACTAGGTTTAGATTAAGGTTGGAGCTCAAGAGAAAATGTGTCCGGACCCTTAGTCTGATAAATCGTATAATTGGGGCTCTAGTCAAATTTGTTCTAGTAACTAACACAAGTTGTTAAGATAATTGGGAACAAGTTGTTCTCTCCCAGTAAAAACGTCTATAATCAAATCTTAAATTCAAACACAAGTTTGTGCTCAACTTGTATGGTAAATAATATTCTTTTTTTTCATATGCTAGCTGTATCCAGTTGATATTTCATCATTGTAAATAATATTGGTACTACTATAATTCATAGGAGGAGGGCACTTGCTCATAGACCGTATCCTTTTAGCAACTAGCAATTGTGCCAATTTATTGCAAAGCAGATGCAAATAAAGTTTTGATGCAACTGTTCTATACTGATTAAGTTTTTTTTTTTTTTTTTTTTTGAGTTTCTTTATCTTGTATGACCGTTATACAAATTGTTTTAAATTTATAATTAGGAAATTTGTTTCTTCGTTATCCTTTATTCTTTACAAGGTTAATGACGTAATTATGTTTCGTTAAAGTCTAATCTGGTAGACTTGTATGTATTTGGCAATTGGCATACCTAAAAACAATATTTTAGAAAAGACAAAACAAAAATTAAAATAGAAAAAACTAAAGGTGTAGGAGAGCATGAGTGTCCTATACCTGGAATACAACGACAAATGATAATCAAATTATCTAAGTAAAAAATGTGTTAAATTGTACTGATTGACTCGTCAAAGGATAATTATAAGAACGATACTAATTAGGGGGCATTCGGGTAATTCGGATTGAATAAGAAAATTTCAGTTTGATTTTTCGATTTTCGGATTGAAGAAATGACAATCCAAATCCAAATCCAAATAAGTTCGGATTGGATCAGATTTTTTAAGTTCGATTTAGGATTAATCAGTTTGGATTTCGGATTTCCCCATACTCTGCCCACCCCAAATACTAATAACTAGTCTTCCAAATTAATAGAATGATAGCTATGCTCAGAATATAATTAGTAATTAAATAAATAAAATTGTGTTCTCTCTAACATCTTACACACCCATACTTATTATCAAAAGGAATTTTCATGTGCATAAGCAGAATTGAGCCCGCACGTAAAGAGCGTGTTGAGAATATAATTAAATAAATAAAAATATATCCTCCAGCTTAAAGCTTTTAGATAAGATTGTCATACACTTCAAACAAGCTATTCAAAAAGGTAAATAGTTCCGAACATATCCACAATTGACAATGTATTTAAAGATTAACCAATTCACTCAAACTTCATGATTAAATATCCTAAATTTGAAATTCAGAACTTAGTGTCTTGAATTTTTGAGCTGCTAATTTGAAATCCAGGACACTTATGTCCTGAATTTCGAAACTGCTAATTTAAAATTAAGGACATAAGATTCGAACTTCTAGATACAATTTTCGAACTTTAGGACACGATGTCCTAAAGTTAACTTTGAGGTCTAATCCTAAAGTTTAAGTGAATTGGCTAATCTTTAAATATATTATAAATTGTGAATATATTTTAAACAGCATACTTAAAAGTGGCTTGCTGGTGTCATTTCCACGCAGAAATTGAGATTGAAACAAAATCCATGCTCCTGTGGCAATCGCAAGCAGCGGGCTGTACCTTGGCGTATTGAGTCAATTGTCTAGAAAACATAGAATATTCTGAGGTCCATAGTCCATACAAGCTACAGCCACAGCCTACGGTGCGGGTGTTCGTCGGTCGGTGCGGTACAGTATTTAAATATTTCAGTTTTATATTTTTAATATTCGGTTTCTTAAAATGCAATACTAATACCGTACCTAATTATATTCGGTATTTCTCCTTTCGATTTGGTAACTTCGGTATGTTCGGTTTGAATACTAACTAGTGCATAGAGTCATAGATTAGACTGTAATATTCTAAATTAAAGTACTCAAAAATACAAAATTAAAAACATTTGTTGACAAAAAATTTATCCTAAACTAGAAAATATCAAACCAGAGAGAAAAAACTGTACATAAAAGAATAAATTTGATCGTTAGAAATGTCTTGTTATTTGTTTAGAGTTAATTGATGCACTTGGAGAATAAAGGAAAGTAAAATTTTAGATTGTTATATTTATGTTATAATTAATAATAATTACGTGTAATATAATATATAGTTCGGTACAGTATTGATATTTCGGTATTTCATTTTAAAATAGCAGATACGATATCGAATACCAATAATTTTTAAAACTTAAACCGAATACCAAAATATCGAATACCAAATATTAAAATTTATGGTTTCGATATGATAATTCGGTATTTACCAAATTATGCACCGTCACATCCCACAGGGACAATAAAATTCATATTTATAGGGAAGGGAAGGATAAAACTTACCAATCAAATGTGATTTTGTCAATGATTCAATCTAATTGGTCAGTGACTTAAATTAACCAACAAATCAAAGAGAAAAAAGTTTATACTCATCACTTCTCCTCTTTTTCACAACTATGGATAGAAATTATGTAAGAAGATGATCAGAAATCCAAGAACACGTAGATTAAGAAGGCTAATGAAAAGTAGAGTAAGCTCCGAAGAACCAAGTCTTTCCTCTACAATCGTCAATTTGTGATCAAGTTCAAGAAACAAATTCAAAGCGTGTGGCTACAAATTTTCTATTCGTAATAACTGAATCTCATTCATGACTGATAATAAGTTTTCAGGCTGTTGAATCAGACCAACTCCGTCAAATTCAAAATCAAGTTCCAAGTCTTCGAATCAAGTTTTGACTAAGGTTAATAGAAGTCTTCATATTTGAAATATTCTAGAGATTGTAAATATTACTCACTCCGCAGAGTTTAAGAAAAAAGAAGAAGATTTTTGAAACTTGTGGTCTTAAAAGCTTAAGGGGTAAAAAGTTTGTGGGGCCATGACATTTGTGTGGCTATAAAAGTTTCTCATTAAGGGTAAATGGATAAAATAAAAGAGTGTAAAATTGAATTATTTCGAAGTATCTCATTTAATATGAAACGGAGGGAGTATAATTTATTGTTATTTTTCTTGTCTTAGCTATAGTATTTCTCTTATTGATAAGTATTCGAAGTAACTTTCTTTTTACATGTCTTAGTTATTTGAATCAACATATCGGTATAATTGTCTATCTTGTTATGAATAGTTTGTACATCGGATACTACTTTGGATACTACATTGGATGTTACATTGGATGCACATGTTGTGAATAACTTAAAGATTAAATTTCCTACTTTATGTCAATCATCTTTACTTTTTATGCCTATAAAAGGTCATGTAATTGCAATGGAAAAAAGACACCAAAGTGAAAGAAGAAAACACTTCTCCCTTCTTTCTATCTCTTCTTATTTACATTTTACTGCATTACTTTTATTTTATAACACGTTATCAGCACGAAACTCTAATTTTATTCTTAACTCCCGCTAAGTTGAGCCATATTTTATTAAGGTATGTATCATTATAATCATCTTATTTATGGCAGTACATATCATATGCTCACTGTTTGCAGATTACTTGTGCGCTTGGGCATCTTAAATAGTTTAAGTACATTGCAGTGATTAAATAACTATTTCCTTCCGTGCTCAACTCTTAGAGGACCTCAAAGTCATCAAACTAGCTATGCACTAATGTCATGGACTCCCTGGATCAAAACATATTTTTAAGGCATTTTGAAGAACTGTGAGAAATGAATTGACAAGCAATAATTTTTTAATTACTTTATATTTATTGGAACATATAAATAATGTTAGTCACGTTCAATTCTATTAACACATATATATCAATAATATAAAGTGAAATGAAACAAGTATGTAATTTCTACTTTATGGCAAGAAAAAAATGAAATAGTAGATTGTTAACATGATATAGCTCTATTTTTATTTCTTTTACCTTAATCGTTTTGTTTTCATTAATTGTTTATTATTATAATTATTTCTCTAACTTATTCATCTTTTATGATAGTTTTCACTATGTCAAATTTATCAAAACTTGAATTTGTGGCACTTGACATCACCGGAAGGAACTATTTATCATGGGTTCTTGATGCTGAAATTCACCTTGACGCTAAAGGTCTTGGAAATACTATTATACAAGGAAATGAAGCATCAAATCAGGATAAAGCGAAGGCCATGGTTTTCCTTCGTCATCATCTACATGAAGGGTTAAAAACTAAATATTTAACCGTAAAAGATCCACTTGAATTATGGATTAATTTGAAGGATCGCTATGACCACCTAAAACTTACGGTATTACCAAAAGCTCGGTATGAGTGGATACATTTAAGGTTACAAGACTTTAAAATCGTAAGTGAGTATAATTCTGCTATCTTTAAAGTAAGTTCTCTATTAAAATTATGTGGAGACACTATCACAGATGAGGACTTATTGAAAAAAATATTTTCTACTTTTCACGCTTCAAATGTGGTGCTACAACAACAATACCGTGAAAAAGGTTTTAAGAAATATTCTGAGTTAATCACATGCCTACTTGTGGCTGAGCAGAATAATACTCTATTAATGAAAATCATGAAGCTTGTCCCACTGGGTCAGCTCCATTTCCGGAAGTGAATGATGTAGCAACGTATGATAAGTTTGAAAGAAAACAAAATAATTACCGTGGTCGTGGACATGGTCGTAAACGTGGACGTGGCAGGGGGCGAAGCAATTATCGTCATTATGGTGGAAATAAATTGGAGAACAATAAGGGTTCTCAAATTAATCATTCAAAAGGTAAAGCTAGTATGTGTCACCGATATGGTATGAGAGGTCATTGGGCACGCATTTGTCGTACGCCAGAACATTTTGTCAAACTTTATCAAGCCTCCCTCAAGAAAAAAGAAAATAATGTGGAGGCACACTTGACCTTTCAAAATAATGATGATGAGGCAGGTCCCTCAAATAAATATGATTCTAAGGCACATCTTGCATATAAAGATGATGATTTTGAAGGCCTTACAAATATTACTCATTTAGAAGTTGGAGACTTCTTTGAGGATATTGACTGAAGAACTAATCATCTTACTAGGGAATGAAGCTATAAAAGTTATTATTTTTATGTTTGCAACTAGTTTATTTTTCTTGAGTGTATTTTCCTAATGCATCATGTGTTGCTAGTTTCTACATTCCTAATGTATTTCTTAATATATTTTTTTCCGCTTGTCTTTCATATTTCTTATGATGTATTATTTGTTTTTTTTTTATGAAGAATATGAAAATTCTCCAGTCTTCAGTTGGACTCAAGATTAATAAAGATGATATATGTCTTCTGGATAGTGCTACAACACACACTATTTTAAAAGATAAGAGATATTTCTCTTATTTGGTAATGAAAAAAGCGAATGTTAATACAATATCCGGTAGTACAAGATTAATTGAAGGTTCTGGAAGAGCCAATTTATTACTACCAGGAGGAACAAATTTGGTTATTGATGAAGCACTATATTGTAGTAAATCTCAAAGAAACTTATTAAGTTTCAAAGATATTCGCCAAAATGGCTATCATATTGAGACTACAAATGATGAAAAGATTGAATATCTTTATATTACTACAATAATGTCCGGTAAGAAATATGTGCTTGAAATGTTACCTGCTCTTTCCTCCGGCTTATACTACACAAGTATTAGCAGGATTGAAACACATGTCATAGTAAACGAGAAGTTTACTAATCAAGATAATTTTATTATTTGGCATGACCGGTTGGGCCATCCTGGTTCTAATATGATGCGTAAAATAATTGAGAATTCACATGGACATGCAATGAAGAATCAGAAGATTCTTCAATTTAAGGAATTCTCTTGTGCTGCATGTTCTCAAGGAAAATTAATTATTAGACCATCAACTATTAAAGTTAGGATGGAATCCCCTGCATTTCTGGAACGTATACAGGGTGATATATGTGGGCCCATTCACCCTCCATGTGGACCATTCAAATATTATATGGTTTTGGTAGATGCATCTACAAGATGGTCACATGTGTGCATACTATCAACTCACAATATGGCATTTGCGAGATTGTTGGCTCAAATAATAAAACTAAGAGCACAATTTCCAGATTATGCAATTAAGACAATTCGTCTTGATAATGCTGGTGAGTTTACATCCCAAGCCTTTAATGATTATTGTATTTCAACTGGGATAACAATTGAGCATCCAGTTGCTCATGTTCATACACAAAATGGTCTAGCAGAATCATTGATCAAACGCTTCCAATTAATTGCTAGACCAATGCTTATGAGAACAAAACTTCCCATTTCAATATGGGGTCATGCTATTTTGCACGCAGCAACACTTGTGCGGATAAGGCCCACAAGTTATCATAAAGTCTCCCCATTGCAATTGGCTTTTGGTGAGGAGCCAAATATTTCCCATCTTAGGATCTTTGGTTGTGCGATATATGTTCCAATTGCTCCACCACAACGCACAAAGATGGGTCCTCAAAGAAGGTTGGGGATATATGTTGGATATGAATCTCCTTCTATTATAAAATATCTAGAGCCGATGACTGGAGATTTATTTACGGCAAGATTTTCTGATTGTCATTTTGATGAATCAGTATATCCAACATTAGGGGGAGAAAACAAGCAGCTGAAAAAGAAGATAGATTGGAATGCATTATCACTGTCTCATTTAGATCCTCGAACAAATCAATGTGAACAAGAGGTTCAAAAGATTATTCATTTACAAAATATTGCAAATCAATTGCCAGATGCATTCACTAACCTACCAAGGGTGACTAAGTCACATATTCCAGCTGCTAATGCTCCAATTCGAGTTGATATCCTGGCAGGACAATTAATTAAAGCAAATGAGTCTAAGTCATGCTTGAAACGTGATAGACCAATCGGTTCTAAAGATAAAAATCCTCGAAGAAGAAAATGAGCAAGTGATCAAAGTGAACATAACACAGAGGTAGTGGCTCAAGAAGAGCCCCAAGAGGTAACAAATGATAAGACCTTAGGAGAGGTCCAGGTACCTGAAAATAATGAAAATGAAGAGATATCAATAAGTTATGTCTCAACCGAGAAAAGATGGAACCGAAATAATATTGTTATCGATAACATTTTTGCTTATAATGTTGCTGTTGAAATAATGCAACAAGATGAGGATCTTGAACAAAAATCTGTCAATGAATGTAGACAGAGAAATGATTGGCCAAAATGGAAAGACGCTATCCAGGCAGAGTTAACTTCACTTGGAAAACGTGAAGTCTTCGGACCCATAGTTCGAACACCTGAAGGCATAAATCCAGTAGGGTATAAATGGGTTTTTGTGCGAAAACGAAATGATAAAAATAAAGTCGTTAGATATAAAGCGCGACTTGTGGAACAAGGGTTTTCCCAAAGGCCTGGAATTGATTATATGGAGACATATTCTCCTGTAGTGGATGCTATCACCTTCAGGTATCTCATAAATATGGCAGTGCAAGAAAAACTTGATATGCATCTAATGGATGTTGTTACAGCCTATTTGTATGGATCATTAGACAACGAAATTTTTATGAAAGTACCTGAGAGATTTAAAGTGCCAGAAGCATATAAAAGTTTTCAAGAAACTTGTTCAATAAAGCTTCAGAAATCTTTATACGGATTGAAACAATCAGGTCGTATGTGGTACAATCGCCTGAGTGAATACCTGTTGAAAGAAGGGTACAAGAATGATCCAATTTGTCCTTGTGTCTTTATAAAAAGGTCTGGATCTGAATTTGTTATAATTGCCGTGTATGTTGATGATTTAAATATCATTGAAACTCCTGGGGAGCTTCCAAAAACAGTAGACTGTTTGAAGAAAGAATTTGAAATGAAAGATCTTGGAAAGACAAAATTTTGTCTTGGTCTACAAATTGAGTATATGAAAGATGGAATATTTGTCCATCAATCAACATACACCGAAAAGATTTTAAAGCGATTCTATATGGATAAAGCACATCCATTGAGTACCCCGATGGTTGTGAGATCACTTGATATAAAGAAAGATCCATTCCGACCTCATGAAAATGATGAAGAGCTTCTTGGTGCCGAAGTACCATATCTTAGTGCAATTGGGGCATTAATGTATCTTGCCAATAATTCCCGACCAGATATAGCTTTCTCAGTAAGCTTATTGGCAAGATTTAGTACTTCGCCAACACAAAGACACTAGAATGGTATTAAACATATATTCGGATACCTCCAAGGGACCATTGATATGGGTTTATTTTATTCAAATGAATCCAAGCCATCATTGATTGGTTATGCAGATGTGGGATATTTGTCTGATCCACACAAAGGTCGATCTCAGACAGGCTATTTATTTACAAATGGAGGTACAACCATATCATGACGTTCGACAAAACAAACTATGGTTGCTACTTCTTCAAATCATGCAGAGATAATAGTCATTCACGAAGCAAGTCGAGAATGCGTTTGGTTAAGATCTATAACTCAACACATTCAACAAACATGTGGTCTTTCTTCGAAAGAGAATATTCCAACAATATTGCATGAAGACAATGTTGCATGCATAGCTCAATTGAAAGGAGGATATATCAAAGGAGATAGAACAAAACACATTTCACCGAAATTCTTTTTCACCCATGATCTTCATAAGAATGGTGAAATAGATGTACAACAAGTTCGTTCAAGTGATAATTTGGCTGATCTGTTCACTAAAGCGTTACCAACCTCAATATTTGAAAAGCTGATATATAAAATTGGAATGCGTCGTCTTCAAGACATTAAGTGATTATTCATCAGGGGGAGTAACTACACGCTACACTCTTTTCCTTAACCAAGGTTTTGTCCCACTGGGTTTTCCTGGTAAGGTTTTTAATGAGGCAGCAAACAATGCATATTATAAATAACAATGTACACCCCAATATTTTTTTTTGTAAGTTTTTAAGAGGCACATTATCTTACATGGACATCCAAGGGGGAGTGTTATGAATAGTTTGTACATTGGATACTACTTTGGATACTACATTGAATGCTACATTGGATGCTCATGTTGTGAATAACTTAAAGATTAAATTTCCTACTCCATGTCCATGTCTTTACTTTTTATGCCTATAAAAGGTCATGTAATTGCAATGAAAAAAAGACACCAAAGTGAAATAAGAAAACATTTCTCCCTTCTTTCTATCTCTTCTTATTTACATTTTACTGCATTACTTTTATTTTATAACAAATCTGACTTAGAATTATCACAAAATATTCCTATAATGCCATGTCTTAGTTATTTGATTCAACATTTAGAAGGCTTTTAACAAGGAAAGTGGATACGGCCCAAGTAAGAACAGAGAAGAAATGAGGGAATGTAAAAAGTCGATCATAAGATCCATTCAACAACATTTCTACATAGAGAGTTGTGCCTTGTGGAAAACACATTTACGATAGCCCATACCTTCAAAAGGAACTTGTGCAGAAAAGGAAATAGCAAACTCCCTGTGTACCAATTTTTGCAAAGATGTTCACATTATGCGAGTACAGAGTACAAAGATCAAAACACCTAATTTTCTATGCAAATTCAGATGTGGATTATCTACAATTTTTAAATAAACACATCAATTAACAAGTTATCATAACTAATGATTCCACATATTTACAAGTTTGTAGAAAATCATAGTCAACAAAGAAAAATATTTACTCCCCAAACAGTAAATCCCGTCACATAAAATAGCAGAGGGATTGCATAATCTTTTGTCTTGCAGGTAAAAAGGTTTCAGTTCTAGAAACAACAGCATTAAAATAAGCAACCATAATATTCAAAAGCAATAAATAATAAACTAGATGCGCTACTAATATAAGAATCAACGAACTGATCAAGCAGCATATGGTCCAAAACTTATATCATCAAAATTAATAGCTGAAACTAACATATTGTTCAGATACTTCAAAACATAAAGGAGATAAAGATCTTTTTGGCATTAAAAGAGTATCATCACAAACAACCGACTTAATCAAACAAGCTGAAACCCATGTCATCATCCGACTCCTCAGCAGGTTCATCCTTCTTCTCCTCCTCCTTAGCAGCAGCAGGAGCAGCACCAGAACCAGCAGCTGCAACAGGTGCAGCAGCAACAGCAGTAAACTTGCTAGGATCCTGCAGCCGCAAACACAGTTGAGAGAGTGTAACTGTTAATAATTATATATTATTCAACCAATCATCGAAAACATACCTCCAGGTATTCCTTCACTTTGTCAGCCAGAGGGAAAGAATAATCGGTCTCAACAGCAATGGCCAACACATTCTTGTAGGCATTGGTAAACATGTGTGGTGCAGCAGCCAAAGTTGGGTAAGAGATGGCCAATGACAAGGAGGTAACCATAGAAACTCCCATGGCAAACTTTTCAATGAGATCATCCTCAGTCAGGTCAAGAACCTCAGGACTGAAGACAGATCCATTGTCATAAACAGAGAGAACAACAAGGCCATATGAGAAGGGCCTGATTCCAAGTTTGGCAAGCAGAGCAGCTTCAGAGGAACCCACTTTGTCACCCTTCTTGATGAGCTCCACAGGGGTGATAATTTCAACAGTACCCTTGTTAATCTTGGTGGGAATGTTGAGCACCTGTACAAGGATATGGTTGCGTAAGGAAGGACAATATACAGAGGATAACTGAGAAACAAGATTCTGTAGGGTAATATATAAAGACCTGAAAGAAAGATGTCTGAGAGGGATCCAGTCCAGTGTTGCCAGGAGGGACAACAACATCAACTGGTGCCACCAAACCTACACGAGCAGGTGCTCCAACCTATAACATATACCACAATTAAGGTTGGATGATAATAGAGATGAAACTTCGAATCAGTTAAACTGACAATAATCTGTCGTACTAAAAATGTCCTCGTCAATTTGTATAAGAATGCACATTGATTCCCTTGACAATGATCTTCCAATATGAAATGATGACCAATTTATTTAAACTCCCAATATGAAATTGACAACAAAATGTAATTAATGTAATCCATTAAAACACATAATATAATGCATCTCAAAATAAAACAGGTTCTCAGGATCACATAGAAAGCAAATGATGTAAAGCAAAGTTTCATCATTTTAAATGCCAATCAAGTGTGATGAACATGAATTCCATTAAACACACAACCACATAGATGATTACAAAAGAAGCAATATAGTCAATTTACCTTGTACTTTGCAACTTCCTCACTCACTTCCTTCAAGTCACCCTTGGTGAAGATCAATCCCACGTTACCCTATTCGAAAATTAAAAATAAGTTGAGTTCATTTAATCAGCTATTTGAGTACTACCAATACTCTGAAGGACAAATCATGATTCTAATTTAGCAACTGAGCATATGAGTGGAATAGGCTCTTTCCATTATCTTTACATGATTATTCAAGGCATTTAACTAACTGGAATGTTAAAGAACAGTACCAAAGTATTAGAACTCTGACTACAGAAAAAAAAATTAAAAGAGATACGCCAGAATAAAAATAAGAAAACAAAAAAAAAATAACTTCCGAGTAGAGGTGCCAAAATGGTTAAACGAATCCAACCATATTATCCATCAAAAATGGGTTGGATAATGAACCATTTAAAAACAAGTCGAATATGGATAAAGAACCATATTATCCACTTAGGTAATGGATAACCAATGTGTTTAACTTCTATATTTGTAAAGCCTCAAATTGGAGTTACTCAAGTTTGGAAGACAAGGAATTCTCTCACAAGTGATCATATTTAAGAAGCCATGAATAAATGGATTGCCGGATAAACCCATTTTTTATCATATCAAATACGGCTCGAGTTTTATCAGATTTTTAATTATCTGTTTTGACCCGCTCATATCCAACCTGACCCACCCGTTTGCCCCCCCTACTGTTCCGAACATGCTTACACTAAGATACCATAATTTTAGATTGTTCAACAGATTCAAAATATAAACAAACTAGACATAGTTAAAAACTAAAACTTACAACAAGGAGGGGGATGAGATTGAGGATAGTGTTGTTGCCGGTTTTTTCAGCGTGGACTCGAATAGTCCTCTTCATCATAGTGTTCTTTCCCATGAGAACAACGGAGTCACCTCTCAAACCCTTCCTAATGTTTTGGAGCTGAGTGGATCCAACGTTGTCAGCAGCAGCCACGAGCACCTGAGTGTACTCATCCAAAAGTTGGCACATCTTTGAGTCATAAGCGATCTTCTTCTCGGCTTTAGTTGCTTTGGGTGCCATTGATAAAGTTTCAGATGTGATGCAACAAACTAACTGTATGTGAATGTACAGAAGAACTAACAAAACCCTAAAAAGTGAAAGGAAGAGATCTGTGGGTGTTACAACAAAACGAGGGCCAAGACTGGTTTTAGAGTTAGCCAAGGCGGACAGCAACGGCGCTGTCACTTTAACCTCTTCGAATCAGATTTTGGGTTTGCTGGAAAATGAGAACGAAAAACCCTACTGCTGGTTTGCTATGCGGACTGATGGTTGAGGCTGATGGAGAATTTATATAGTGGTCGAGGATTCATTGACCTAAATTGGACGGTTGAGATTGGTTGGATTAGAGGGGCGGTGATTTTCTTTGAAATGGACTGGATGTCTTGCTTGGGCTAATAAACATGGGCCCGTCCTTCAACGATTTCTTTTTGGTAATTTTTTTTTTTTTTCAATCCGCTAAGCAAGCGCTTGGCCTATTTTTTTATTAATGAAAAAGGAAATATAAATGTCTTGATGTCCTACAAAATGTAAAGCATAAACTTTGTAAAATACATGTACCCTATTATCAAATTGAGTAGATCACCCAAACTTGATATCACAGGTATTACTAATCATTGTATAATAAAATTAGCTCATGAGAAGCATGTGTAGCCCATGAATTAAACACTGAATAGTAGTTCCGCATTGTCTTTCAGTCCAAACGAAGCCCAGTTCATTTTTTATTTTTCCTTCGATGCCCTTCCTGTTCCTGCGCGACAATGTGTGCATTGGCCATTGTTTAATCACTGGGCATTATTTAATTACAGTTGTCATCGAAAACAGAGCTGGAATGTTCTCCAAATGCATCCATGACTTGTCTGGCGTAAAGTCTCAAATGAGGCAGACGTGTGTCCAGTCAACCTGCCTTAATTTGCATACCTGTGCACGGACGTGCTGCAATCCAGATTTTCTGGAGTTGCGCAATTGAATTGCATGCTTAAATTTCCAATTGATTCCCAATAAAATCTTGCAACGAGGAACAGACGTGCATTATTCTTCTAATTCAAATCTTTTTTCTGTCCCTATTGTTTAATAGTTGAAAGCCTCGTTGAACTATCGAGAACTTTAAGCAATAAACAATTAACATACTGGTTGCACAACCAGTGCTTTTCTGTAATTGTACCAGACGAGCCTGCAACATTGGGACAAACGAAAGTGGAAAGGAAACAGTTACCTTTCCATGTGCTGCAAACTTTTCCATTGCATTTCCAAAAGAATGCTGGTGCAAACTCCATTATTACTGTCCAGACATCCTTTTGCACCTGTTTCTTGTAGGTCCCCTCTCTTGTAGCTCCTTGACCGAGTACTCTCTAGCATCCAAACATCTTGTAGCACGCCTGCGTGGATTCCATGTCTTTGATGAAGCATGCATGCATTTTAAAATCAACAAAAACTGCATTGTCCTTCGTATCCATCTCTTCTCGTAATCTGGCGAGCTCCATATGCTAAAAGCTGCTTAGGCTTTTGTTTAATGTCCAGATTCTCCTCGACATTATAAACTTGTATAGCATGTTGGTTGTATATCCAAGGAATTGCGGTCACGCGAGCACCCCACGCGAGCATCCCATGCTGGATGTGTTTCCAATCCCATTAGCCTTTCTTGTTGTGCTCGATTATTGTAGTGTTTTTGTTCTTTAGCAGTGGTTGTCTCGAAATGTTGCAGAAGTGAAAGCCATAAGCATTGTGATACTTTAAGTGTATCACAACTTGTGCATTAGCTTCAACTTCACTGGCCCATGCGAAAGAGCTGGGCATTCTGATCCTATGTTCCCTGCTAGTCCATATCATGATATCTCTTTCAAGGGATTGAGTACCATGTACTAACACCACCCATTGAAATTGACAATCATGATAAGTTATTTCCACATTACCAATTCCTGCACAAAAACACCAAATGTTAGTATAATAGAAGATCATCAAGATCTCTTCCCATAGGATTGGACCCTGCTGATCAGTTATGTCCAGTCCTTTTCTCCTCCTCAATTTGCTTATGTTCCACTCCATATTTATCTCTTTTTTGACTTTGATCCTTCCCCTTGTCCTCCTAATTCCTTGCAACCTTCACCCTTATGTAAGGACATTGCATCTTATCTTCGTTAATAATCCTCCTTCCTTTTGAGTCCATATCCCAGAAACCATGGCATTCAGTATTTCCTTCATCTAGAGCATAATTGGCAAGGTGGTCTACTAATGTATTCCCTTCTCTGAATATGTGTGTGACCTTAATGGTACTTTGTTTCTTCATCCTTAAAATCTCCTCTACATTACTTTGGTAATTAAATTTTATTATTATCACGAAAATATTTACAAGTATAGTAACAACCCTATCAAATACTCACTTAGATTTGGACATACAACCCCAAATCTAGTGTCCTCATTACTACACGACTACTTTGCTATAACAATCTAAGGGTAAAATTAAAATCCTGTAATTTTCTAACTAGTTTAAAATTCAAAATTCCTCGACAATGCACCTCTTGAACTATTATTATGGTCATCTCCTTGCAGCTTCTTTGTTTTCCACGAAATATTCGCCAATTTCTTTCTTTCCAAATGTAGTACACAGTGCAGGTTAGAAGGATTCTATATATTGTGGATATTTGTTGCTTGCCTGCTGCATGCCTTACAGCCCATTGTATCTCTTCACATCTCTTGTTATCCCCAGCTATTATAGCAATTTCCTTCATATTGTTGAATAATTGCATTTAAAGAAAAGGTGATCATGATTCTCTGATGTTCTTTCACATATCAAGCAATCTAAACTGACTGTTATACCCCAACCAAAAAGTCTGTCCCTCGTGTATAGTCTTCCAAGAATCGCCAAATACAAGATGAAAAACCATTTTGGGCTACTGGTATTGTTACAAATTAGTCTCTTCCACTCAACTTTAGGTAACTCACCTTTGAGTTTATCATATATGTACCTGATGGAATAGCTCTTCATATTCATCACCTCTTCCACTCCTATATTTGCTTCATTCAAGTATTTTGCAGCACCAAGAATTTTTCGAGTGAGCCAAGAAGTTTGCTTTACATTCATATTCCATATTACCTGTTGTTTGATATAGTATGTGTGTATCTACTGTATCCACAAACGATCCTTCGTCTTATTCAGATTTCATAGTTGCTTGATTAAAGTAGCTCTGTTCCATATTAGGATATCTGTTATGTTCAAATCACCTGCAGACTTTGGCCAACACAATTGCTTCCAGGCTACTAAAGCTTTAGCCCTGCTTTCAACTTCACCTGTCCAGATAAATCTTTTACAAATTGTCTCAATTCCTTGAATAATCTTCTTTGGTAGAGGAAAGATTTGTGACCAAAATGATTGAATAGCAAACAATACACTCTTGATCAATTGTAACCTTTCTGTATATGATAGAAATTTTACTGTCCAATGCTTGATTCTGACTAACATCTTGTCTAGTAGAGGTTGTCATTGAGTTATAGATAGCCCCTTAGTACTCAATGGAACCCCTAAATATCTGAAAGGTAGAGTGCCTATAAAGAATCCTATGCATTGAATGATATGCTGCTGGATTTCCTCTAAGACCCCTCCAAAGTAGATAAAGCTTTTGTCTTGGTTTGCAATCAGACCTGAGGATCTGGAAAATTGATCAAAACACTCAATAACAGCTGAATAGATACCACATCACCTCTACAGAACAACAGCAAGTCATCTGCAAAACTGAGTTGGACTATATTCAGCTTCTCACACCTGAGATGGTAGTTAAAATCAGGTTTCTCCTTGAGAATCTTTAAAATTCTAGTTAGGTACTCCATGGATAGAACAAAGAGATATGGTGACAATGGGTCTCCTTGTCTAACTCCTCTTTTGGCATCAAAAGGACTTGTTGGCTTTCCATTGAAACTATAGAATAGGACACTATAGTGACACATGTCATGATCCATGAGAGAAACTATCCTGAAATATTCATTTCTGTGAGAACTTGCTCAAGAAAACTCCATTCTATAGAATCATACGCTTTCTGCATATCAATCTTGACCATACATCTGGGTGATACACCTTTTCTCCCGTAACATTTAACAAGCTCATGCCCCAATTGAATATTATCATTCAACACTCTACCTGGTACAAATGTTGCTTGACTCATATCTACTAGGGATCCCATTACTGGTTGTAGCCTGCTTGTGAGCATTTTGGAAATAATCTTGTATATAATAGTACAACAGGATATTGGCCTGAACTGCTTGATAGAAGAGGGGCTCTTCACTTTAGGGATCAAAGTAACTGATGTATTGTTTACTGGCTTGTACATTAATCCTTCATCAAAAAATTTCAACACAGGTTGTGTAATATCCTCACCAACTATGTGCCAAGTCTTTTGGTAGAAATATGCATTAAAGTCATCCCCACCTGGTACCTTAGAATCTCATATCCCCTGCAGTCCTTGCAACACATCTTCTTTAGTGAAATGAGTAATAAGTTGTAACTGATGAGATCTTGTAAGTCCTGGTCCTTTCCTCATTATACTAGGATTAATAGCATGTATGCTATTAGTTGATCTTCCTAGAAATCCTTTATAGAACCCCACTACTTCTTGCTCAATATCTTCTGGAGTGTTGATCAATCTACCATCTTCAGCTATTAGGAATTTGAGTTGATTCTGTGCTACTCTGCCTTTCATGCTTGCAAAGAAAAAGGCTGTATTGGAGTCTCCCAATTGGAGCCATTGAATTCTAGATCTTTGTCTGTATATGCTCTCATCTATCTTGCTCCATTTTTCCAATGGTTGCTTTGTGTTTCTCTCTGTTTCAAACATGTCTTCAGTTGTTGTAGTGGTTCTCATCTAAGGTTGTATGTTAGCTAAAGTTTTCCTTAGATGTTGCACCTTGCTTGTACTGGCAAACTCCTTTCTGTTCAGACTTTTAAGAGCCGCTTTGACATTCTTCAAATTGTACCAGATACCTTTCATATTCCTGTTATCCTTGTCCCATATATCTATAATTATATTTTTAAAATCTGGATGATCAGCTAGGCAGTTGAAAAACTTGAAAGGTTTCCCTTTAGGTTCCATTTTTTATTCCAGCTCTATACACAATGGAGAGTGATCAGAAAATTGAGGATCCATCACATTAACTTACATTTGTGGCATGTTCATTATCTAGTGTGCATTAACAATGGGTCTGTTAATTCTGCTATAGACATGGTTGTTTGTCCATGTATAGGATCTACCCACAGTATTAAGTTCATTCAGTCTGCAATCCTCCATCAGAGTTCTGAAGTCCTTGATCTCATTTTCCTACACTATTGTACCATTTACCCTATCCTCAATATCCATTACTGCAAAAAAATCTCCCATGATTAACCAAGAGTTAGTCATCTGGGAGTCTATTCTCCTTAATGCTTCCCACATATCACACTTGTGAGCAACTGCATGCAATCCACAAATAGCTGTAAAAGCAAATTGCTTGATAGAACTGCTATTTTGAACTATGCCATGAATGTACTGAGTATGAGTCTGAATCAAAGTAAACCGAATAAATCAAAGTAAACTGAATACTATTTGGATCCTAAAGAATCCATATTCTTCCCTTATTTTTTTATTTTTTTGAAAAGATAACAATATTCTTCCCATATTCTTCCCTTATCACCAACTGATCTATTTGAGCACCAATTCCACCCTGGTGCACATTTATTAATAATCTCTTTTTCTTTATTATCCTGCACTCTATGTTCTACTATTGTTATAAGACTAATTTTTTGATTTTTCAAGAAAATTTTCATCTCCTTCTGCTTATACACCTTATTGAAACCCCTCACATTCCATGTAGCTATCTTCATATAGATTTTGGATTGGGTGGTGCTTTTCCTTCAACTGCTCCCATACTACTTCCAACATTGTCTTCATCTGCCCATCTTGGATTTCCTTCCAGTGCTTCCTCTCTTAATGGAGAGAAACCATTGTTAGTAGTGAGAACTTGTTGAATTGGACTTGTTAGTCCTCCTCTACCTTTTGCTTTTATCCACACTTGTTGATCATTATTTAACTCTTGAAGTTCAATCTGCTGCACATGAACTATTTGCTTGCCTGTTTCCTTTCCTGTTTGCTTTACTGGCCCTATTGCAACCCACTGAGTTGCTGGTTTTGCATTCTTTGCCTGCTGCATATTTCTATTTACAGTATTACTTCTTCCTTGTTGTTTAAGCATTACTGATCTTTGTTGTTGCTGCTCTCCTTGAAAATTCTTCCTAGCTGCCCCAGCTCTGCCTTGCTCTCCATCACAATCATGTCCCACCATCAAGCATTTCTTATAATATTGTGGCACCCAGTCATATTCCACTAATTGTTCATACTCCTTCCCTGTAGGTTCTTGTATTTTAATACATTTAGGTAGCTCTTTACTGATATCCATTTCAATAAGGACTCGGGCATAAGAGATCCTGGCTGTATTGGTTGTGCATTCATCAGCATAGATAGGGCAGCCCAATCCACTAGCAATTCTGCTTAGAGTCATCCTTCCCTAGCAATTAAAAGGAAGATTAGGAAAACTAACCCATAATGGTATAGTCTTAAGAACTTCATTATACAAATCAAAATCTGCCGACCATGATTTCAAAATTAATGGCTTTGCTCCCATGGTATGTGGCCCTGAATACAACACTTCATTCTTATCATCCATGCTATTGAATAGTATAACAAAATACCCTTCGTTATGATAAAAATACTTTTGGTTTAGCAGCAAAGTTTCATTGTGCTGCTATGAATCTCTTCATGGTTCCTATTGAAGGTGAATCTCCAATAACATACAAGATTATAGCCTTCTGCCATTTCGTATTTTCCACATCCATCTCCTCCCGTTGTAACTGCAATTTCTTTACTCCATCATGAATGGTAGGTGGTATGAACACTAGATCCATTCCTTTTGCAGCCAGTTTATTGCCAGTGAATAGATTTGCCCAATTTTTCTCAGTTTTTTCCCAACTCTGATTTTGCTGCCTCTTGACCTAGTGCCTTTATAGTATTCTGATTCTTACCTTGTTGCTCCTCCATGTGCTTTGTGTTGCTTGTAGTAACTGTATTCCTTGAATTTGTTACTTCTTATACTATTATACTCTTCTCTTTCTGATTATTCACTGTTTTCATTAATGGAATAGTATCGACTAATGGAACAATAATTTCTTCTGAATTTCCCATACCAATCTTCACAGCAGCTGATTGAGGTGTAGAATTCCTCACATTATGACTCAAACTCCCCAGATCCTGTTTTAGCTTCATCTACATAGTGCTCAATCCTACAGAACTGGTGTTCCTCTGCCGCACGTTAGGGTTCCTAATTGTGAATCATTTCCACAATTCCTTCCCAAATTCCCATTTCTACTACCTGATGCGATGAATTCTGCTAATTGAACCTTTGTTACATTCTTTTTTAGTCGTCCTCTCCCCATTTCCGATCAGCGCAAGATAGCATGCATGCACAATCATGCGCCGAAAGTCTAGAGGTTAATACATATGTAGCGTACTAAACGATTTCCTTTTGGGCTTTTAACTTTCCTAAACAATATTTGAAACTTATTTACTAAAATTATCCAAGTTTTATATATTACTTGTCCTAAACAAGTTTTTCTTATAATTTATATATAATTCATTATTAGTGCCTTAAATTTGGGGATTCTTTGCTTGGAAAAGGGCGTAATTGAAAGGAACGAAGTTCAAATTGTCCTTCCATCTAAATAAGACGCCTTCCAGTTGTATGTGACCTATTTTAAGCCATAATTAGCGAAAGTTTTTTGTCTCTTTATCATAATTACCTATTTTAAGAAAAGAATAATGTCTGGCACATCAACATACAAATTAAAAATAAATTTTATATAAAGTTAATACAAAATTTGATATATCTACACAAACATACATACTAAAACAAATTTCATACAACTAATTATACATTATACAACTTATCAACAACTTTCATACATCATTCTTACCTAATTAAATATAACTACAATATCATACAACTTAAATATAATTTTTATATAAATTTTATACAATATGTATTTTGTATGTTCCTTCAAGGGCAGGGGTAAGGTTGCGTACATCTTACCCTTCCCAGACCCCATTTGTGGAAAATTATTGGGTTCGTTATTGTATGTCTTTTGTATATATTTTGTATGTGGTGTGTTCTTCTATTTCTTCTTCGAATTTAAATCTAAAAATCTAGCCAAATTTAATATAATCTTCACCAAATACCTTCAAATCGAGATATAAACTCCATAGAATATTCTCAATCGTTTGCAATATCACCCAATCCAAATAAAAAATATTTTTTGAAAATTCGAATTTGAATTCAAAGTTTCAAAACTTTTTAATGACTATCAACGGTGGAGAGTGAAACACCTTCAAAATTTATTGATTGACAGTTAAAATAATTAATATACATCTACTGGTAGCCCGCCATCATAACCAACAAGAAAAGGGGAAGCACAAAAGAGCTCTAAACTCCAGCTATGACAAAATTCAAATCAATAAAAAATTAATTTCTTTTTTTGCCATTGTTAGAGAAAATTATGAGTTTTAGAAGAAAAAACCTAGTAGAATCGGTGTAGAAAGAGGGTTGATTTCAAAGAGAGAAAGAGGAGAATCCTTTAGAAATATTGGGTTTCTTTGGGTAAGTAAAGAATTGTGGGATTTTTTCGGGATTTACTAAATTAAAAGGCTACAATCAAGGGATACTCATTTAAAACTAATTTGTATATAATTAGTAAATTGTAGATGACCATGTAATTAAATTAAAACTTAATTAGGGAGGGTAAATAAGTTTCATATATAATATAGGTAGGTAAAAATCCTTCATTTTTTCTTTCAAACATTTACTAGGGATTCAATTCCAATAATAAATGAAAATCTTACGGAAATGTCCCAAAAAGTCCTAACTTACCAACCTTTAGCCATTAATCATAGACTTACCAAAACTAGTCAAGCACATACAAAAATTAAAACTCAAATAAATAAAGATTATTTCTCTCCAAGAATGATATGCAAAGATCTTCTTCTATATTTTTAAGCGTGATCAACAACATTAGATGCAAGAATGAAAGGATATTTCATGAATGAGGTAGCAACAAAATGATGAATATAAATAAAATAAAATAACAAGATTTCAAAAATCTAAGCAAAAAGGGACTTTTTCAATGGATATGGTTGAAATTCATTGAAAACATATAGATGACTCAATATACAAAATTTAAGGAAGATTGGAGGTGATTTGGATTGATTGGTATTAAAATTCGTAGTTAAAATCGTGCTTAAAAATTCTTTTGCGACATATTTATCAAACATGTATCACGCATATCTCATACATATACATGGATATATGTGTGATACATATTTGATAGTGTTATGATATATATGTGATACACAAATGATACATAGTGTGATACACACAACATCTTTTCCATATTCATCTTGTACTTCGAATATTCAATTTAATCACCTCAAAACTCTACCAAATCATTCCAAAACTGAGATTTAAACTCTTTAAGATATATTCAATCTATTTCAATAACACCCACTCAAAAAATAAATTTTTTTTGCTACAAATAACTAAGTGGCTAATATTAGTAATATTTTTGTCACGATCCAATTTCTCCCACCGTGAACCGTCGTGACGACACCTAGTCTCTACGACCAGGTAAGCCTAACACTTTGCGAAAATGAAACAAAAGCATGAACATTGACTGCTAACAGTAACAAATATCTAATAAGCAATTGAATGTCACTCGGCATATACAATTAGGGGTGTTCAAAACCGAACCGAAATCGAAGCTTAATGACTTATTGGTATCAGGTTAACAGTTTAACGGACGAGGAACAAATTGAATTTTTTTATTAACGACTTATCGATTTGGGGGTGGATTATTCAATTTTCTTAACGGATAATCCGTTAACCCGTTAAGATATATATATATATATATATATATATATATATATATATATATATATATATATATATATATATTTTACCCATATCCTTTTATGGGTAAAAAATTTATTTTTACCCATATACATATTAAATAATCAAAAACCCTTCTTCCTCTAGTACTCTATCAAAGTGAATTAGAATAAAAGAAAGCCAAATAAAAGGAGTCATCTAACTGTGACAAAAGACAGAATTTGTTGTCTGAAACAAGATAACAACACCAGTTACACCACTGCTTCATCAAATTTTCCCGGATTTTAAGGCATCCCAGAATTCTAAGCATGGCGAACATTTGTTTTAACAATGGCTAATTGGAAAACTTTCATATGGACTAAGGCCAATGTCCATTTACTATTAGTGTTAATTATAAAAGGTCAAAAATTCCCATTTGAATTAAAAGAAAATACTAATGAGTTTGTCTTTTTCTTCATTTGTACCGATGCGTTCGGACACGAGCCTTTGAGATATTCACGAGAGACTAAAATAGTATTTGCATCTTTCTCTGTTTGGTTTTGATTCTGAGTTTTTTCATTTCCAGAACTCAAAACACATGTTTTGGTGTTTGGTTGGGAACGTTTAACGTTTACTTTCCCATTATAGAAAATTTTATTTTATTTTGATTGAATTAGGCCGATAAACCGCCCGATAACTGTCCAATAAAAGCTAAACCGATACCAATCCGCCCAATATCTTATCGGGTGGCTAGCATATTAATATATTTAAAAGTCGATAACTAATAAGTTAAACCGTTAAAAGTAAATAACCACCCAATTCGCACGATAAGCAGCCCTATATACAATTATCACTTCTGAAATGTACGAAATAATTCCCAAAACCTGAAAACCCACAAGTCAAAAGCTACTAAGAAGTCTTAACTATTCTATACATCATTTCTACAGAAGGAAGGAAAAATGAATATAGGGGGATAGAGGGGGACTCCGAGGAAATGCGGGCGCGGGCAGATGTACCTTGAAGCTGTACGGAACCAAAATATGGTTCTTTTGGACTTAAAGAACAAAAATATGTGGGAAAAAAACTTAGTGACCAAAATATATTTATATAGCATTTTTTGGAACCACGCTATACTTTAACGGTCGTTTGGCCAGTTAAGTATAGCGTTTTTTTTCAAAAAATGCTATATATATAGTGTTCTTTAGTAAAACGCTATACATATGAAGCGGGCCGACAAATAATTCTTCCGTGCTTAACTGACATAACAATAATTCAACTGGGTATAGTATTTTTTTAAAAGACGCTATACTCAAATAATTGAACCCCCGGATTGGTTTTGCCTTATTTAAAGAGGTGAAGGATTTTGTAAAAATGTATTCATAAATATTTTCAAGTCTTCTAAAATTTTTCTTTGTTAAGTTGTTTTGCATTTTGTCATAATGTCTAAAGAGCGAAAAATTAGGGTTTCATTATACTAGGGGTGAGGGGGGTGAGGTTGTGGTGGCGAATAACTCAGTAAGCTATAGTTTATCTCCACAGTCTCATGTTAAGTTGCCACTTACAATGGAGTATGATAAATTGGTATCGTTGATATGTAATAAAATGAGTGTGAACACACATTTAGTGAATCTTAAAATAACCGAAAGATATCCGTATTATGTGACTCCGCAAGAAATTGCTTGTTATGTTGAGTTTTACATCGAAGACGATAAAACTCTAAGAGATTTTTTGGGGACTCCGGATTAATACCGAGAATTTATTGTGATAAAAATGTTAGAAATGTACGTCAAGGTTGAAGACATTCGCAATAATGAGGTTGTGCAAATGTCGCGACCCTAAAACCAACCCGGTCGTGATGGCGCCTATCATGGAACTAGGCCAGCCGACACAATCTCAAAGCCAATCAATATTCTCATTTTTAGGATAAAATTAATGTTTTTTAACAATAAACATCTGTAAAGTGATTAAAACAAAACAACAATGCGGAAAGAAATCCCGACATCGGGGTGTCACTAGCCATGAGCATCTACTACTATCGTCTGACAATATCAAGACCAACATGGCCGGGAAAATCACTGAATACAACTAAGGGAGAATAAGGAGGGAGTAAAACAGGGTTGCGATCGCCAGGTAGCTACCTTGCTAACACCGATGAACCTGCCACTGAGTAATCAACACCCGCTACCGGGTTCGAAAATACCTGAATATGCACACAAGGTGCATGGAGTAATGTGAGTACACCAACTCAGTAAGTAATAAAGGTAAATAAAGACTGAGTGCAGTGACAAGCATTTTAAAAGCCATATGCATCTCATAACATAAAAACCTCAATGGAAATAACAAGGTTCAAATCAACAGTTAAATTTCGAGCATCTCGTAAAAATTCCAGTTTCAATGAGAGTTTTTAAAATATTTGTTCAATATTTTCAATAGAGGCTCAGTATAAAAGAAGAGTGAAAACAGTAATTTCATAAAAACAAGCCCCTCGGGCAAAGTATCACTCATATATATGTATAGCCCCTCCGGCAAGCCTCTCAGTAACTCGTGACTCAACTCTCATCAATCAGTACTCGCATTCAGCACTCACGCTCAATAGGTACCTTATGATAACCGTTGCGGCATGCAGCCCGATCCATAAATATATATATAGTCGACTGCGCTCACTGTGGGTGTGCAAACTCCGGAGGGGCTCCTACAGCCCAAACGCTATATCGCTGCGGCGTGCAGCCCGATCCAATATATTGTTGCGGCGTGCAGCCCGATCTATAATTATATAATCCTCACCATCAGGCCTTCGGCCTATCTCAGTCATCAACTTCACAAGCCACTCGGGTATTTCAGCGGAAAATCAGGGAACTCAGCCTAAACAACTTTCATATATTTAAAAATAGAGTAATGAAACTGAATCAAACAATAAACAGGTAAAAATCACGACTGAGGATATGCTTTCGAATCAAAACAGTGTGAGGATAGTAGTAAAATTCCCCTAAGGGTCCAAACAGTACAGCACAAGGCCCCAAACATGGCATTCAACCCAAGTTAACTGAATTATATCTAAAACACATAGATATTATATAGAGTTTTTAAAATATGCAACTTTACAGTTGCCACGGGACGGACCAAGTCACAATCCCTACTGGTGCACGCCCACACGGCCGTCACCTAGCATGTGTGTCACCTCATTTATCAATATAGCACGAAATTTCGGGGTTTCATACCCTCAGGACTAGATTTTAAATCATTACTTACCTCAAACCGGACGAAAATCTACATCGTTATGCCCTTGCCGCTCGACTCGGCCTCAAATCACCCAAATCTATCCAAAATCAGAATTATATCATCAATACATGCCAAAGGAACACAACCCGCTCAAAAATTATCAAATTTAATCAAAATTCCCTAAATTGGCCAAAACCCGACCCCCGGGACCACGTCTCGAAATCCAATGACTATTACAAAACTAGAATCCTCATCCTTTCACGAGTCTATACATACCAAAATCATCAAAATCGGACCTCAAATGGCCCTTCAAATCCCCAATTTAAACTCTCAAATTTCAAGTCCTAATTCCCCAATTTTCACCCTTAAATTACACAAATTTCCTGCTTAATCAACTTTGAATCATCATAGATACGAGTATTAAGTTCAAAAATCTTACCTCAACATGTTTCCCCTTGATTCCCTCTTCAAAACCCTCCAAAAGCTTTAATCCCGACTTCAAAAATGGTGGAATGGGTCAAATTTCGCGAAGGGGAACTTATATACTCTCTGCCCAAGGGATTTCGCACCTGCGATCCCATAAGCGCACCTGTGCTTCCACTTCCGCGGAAAATATCTGCTTCTGCGGATTTCACTTAACATCACATCCCTCGCATCTGTGGTTTTCCAAGCCGCACCTGTGGTCCTTCATGCACCTGCGCCTCTTTTCTGCTCATGCGGAGCTCGCACCTAGGGTCCCCAATCCGCAGGTGTGGATATGATAGAAGCAGCAACACCAGCTGCAATTTCTCAAGTTCAAACTTTTCGAAAACTATCCGAAATCATCCCGAGGCCCCCGGGACCTCAACCAAAAATACGAACAAGTCACCTATCACCATTCAAACTTATACCAACCTTCGGAACACTCAAAACGACATCGAAACACCAAATCGCCCTCGAATTCAAGCCTAAGGATTCCAAAACTTCTGAATTTCGCATACGATGTAAAACATATCAAACCTCATCCGAATGACCTGAAATTTTGCACACACGTCAAAAATAACTCAACGGACCTACTTCAACTTCCACAATTCCATTTCGACCCCGATATCAAGATTTCCACTGCCGACCGAAAAACGCCAAATTTCCATTTTCGCCAATTTAAGCCTAAATCTACCACGGACCTCCAAATTACATTCTGAACACACTCCCAAGTCCAAAATCAGCTAACGGGGCTAACCAAATCATAAAAATCCAAATCCGATATCAAATACTAAAAAGTCAAAATTTGGTCAAACCTTTCAAATTTAAAGCTTCAAACTTAGAATCATTCTTCCATATCTGTTCTGATTAACCTGAAAACCAAAGCCGACGATTTACATAAGTCATAATATATCATACGGGGCTAGCCATGCCCAAGAACTGGCGAGCGAAGTGTAAATGCTCAAAATGGCTGGTCGAGTCGTTACATCCTCCCCCACTTAAACATGCGTTCGTCCTCGAACGTGCCCAGAGTTATTCGGAAGACCATTAAATCGCTTAATAACCTTACCGTGCATATTCCTGGGGGTGGTAATCCCATGTCACCCTATCCTATATAGGGCTGACAACACAACACAACTGAAAAGTCTTACTTCAACCTTAGTCTGTAAATCTTAGAACCCAACTTCTAACATCCAGAATGCATTACAAGACCTGAATCTTGCATCTACACATTGTATAAGTATGAACATACCATATCAAACCATAACTATAACCCAAGATGTAATCACATGATACACCACATAACTCAACCACTCGTAGCGATAACTTCTAATCACAACAGCTGCTTAAACAACCCAATACCGGTAATAAACCCTCTTATCAAACAAAGCCTCATTCCAACACTTTTGTATACTGCCAATGATGAAATAAACATGCAGAAGGTCATAACCACTCCTCATATCAACCCGTCATGGAGCTCCCTCTTCTTCGGCAAGGACTATAGTAAATTTCTAAGCCGAATCTCAATATTATCCTTCCAACATGCTGAAATCGAATCCGATAGTATTCATTCAAGATCCCAATGACCTCTTCTCATCCAACACGGCTACTCTAGTGGCATAACACATTGATACAATCTAAAACCACAACCCGTGCGACCCGCACACCAATAAGCAACAATCCAAATGTACCTAAATCATGGAAAAATAACTCGAATGAGAGAGCTGTACCGCAAGCTCACCAGTACCACCACAACACAACGCTAACAACACATCAAACCTTGAAAAACCAGAACACACAAATCTAACTCGAAGGATCATACCTCCATATAATTTCGCTGCAATGTGCGACCCTATCCAAACACCGATCCTTATGGAACACCTCAAGTCACCATGCTACAAATCAACAATCATGCGTAACTTGATGTCTAGTACCAAAAGTAAGTCACCATAACCACAGAGAAGCAAATGACGCAATGCCGTACCAGCCCAAAAGAACATCTCCAATGCGCAATCGTCATGCAATACACAAATATCCGTCTCACTCAAATCTTGTTATAAAGCCCAAATAGAACCGCACCATATGTGCATAGAACCAACAATCACAACCCTTCGCAAAGCATAAGGGTAAATCCTAGATCACTCCAGAACATGAATAAGCTCAATGACAATCGAACGGTACATCCCTCAACAATAGCAACTCGGAGTCCATAATTCCGACCCGGTGCATAACAGACATCCATACTGGGACTACCAATGAACCCTAAATCAACTCTGGACAACCACAATATATAATTAACTCTCCGAAAGTCCACCATGACTGAATCATGACACATACCATCACCAGACTAGCTTTGCCCACATCTTCACAGTCCACAACCACGAAACAACCTATTTATGAGAACTCCTAGTCTCGAAGTCTGTAAAGCGCACAAATCACTATATCTAATCCCAACTCCACCGCTCGAATATATAACACACCTCTAATACCCAATCATTCCACGAGGGATACTCCTATAATTCCTTTGTGTACCAAGCAACCTCGAATATCAACTGTCGATCAAACAAGAGAGTGTCGCAATACTAATGAAGTATCCTTAACCCGAGCACATTGACCCTTTATGAAATATATACCCTCATCAAGCCACACAAATTAGTGATATCATTTACCTAGTCATCTGAAATTGCCCATGCTGCCTCAAAATTTATGACCTTCCTTCCAGAACTAAACTGTGACCTCACACATGCCAATCTCAACCCTACACAACATACCACATATACCATGCCATCCTATGCTAAATATGAGAACTTTATAATCCTTTCTAAGCCACAAGCAACGACGTGCTCAACTAGCCAAGAACTTTCCATTTGATCCCATCTAGAAGAAGATCACTATACATCACTTGCTCCTCACGCCAATGGAAAATATACATCTCTAACCGTGGTAGAAACTATCAAGAACTCTCCGAATCCCTCTCGCACCAAAACTAAACCATCAGGACTGATTCCTTCTAACTCAACCCAGCTACACAGGTCACCGAAACACATGTAGAAACTCATTACCTCACAAGCACCCAGAGAACTAATCATATCCCTTACCATACCGATCTAACATACTACCAAGCTATCTTATTTATCCAAATTCCTTCTGAATTACCTCCAAATTGATACATCTCCTCGCCATAATACCGCAATCCTCGACCCAGACTCACCACATGAGACCCAAACATAAAACTACACCGTCTAAGGCTCATAAGTCGCTAAATGCTCCTCTTAAGCATCCCAAAAGTAACACAACTCAATTACTTACTCTAAAGATACTTCCTATGGATTTAAGCTATCCTTTCCCTTCCTTGATACCGAAATATAGGATGCGCTACGATATAGAAATGCCACAAATCTTGACGCCTTCCAATGTAAGTCCCAATTTCTAGCCAAATACACATCCTGAAGAATTCCCAATTGTTACATATAAATCTTGAATCCATGAGAACATTCTTGAGAGTCAACCACTCTACTCAGGTCTCAATTAAACTGATCAAACGGTCCAAGCGACCTATGCTCTATTAGCACTCCAATACCCTAGGAAGTAACTCATCCTTCTAAGCAGCCGAGTGATATCCTACTCCATACCCGTTACATTCCTTACAACATTAACTAATTCATCCAGCATCTTTCATATGCACATACAACATAACACAACCCTTATCCAGAATTTCCTTTACTCGAGTCATCCTCGATATCAACCTCTGCAAGTCATAATCGATCCACAAGTATACCTCAAACTGAGACCCATACAATACATAACCGTGCAATCAACTGATCAGTAACAAACTCCCCACTTGGCTCAAAGCCATAGATAAAAACACATAATAACTCACAATACCCACATATGTATTACTGACATACTACCATAGTAAGTTAAACTAAATCTTTGATAAGCTCGTGTAACACAAACCATCTAGTATTTCAAATCATCTGCAAATCTCGCATTTACCCTTGTAATATTCAAGCCCACAATCATACGCGATCCAACCTCAAATTGCAACACACATATTTCATTGGTAAAAGAGGACTTACCACAAATAACATAAGGATCACACTCCCTCAGGACACCCCGCAGGAAATAACCCCGCCTGCTTAGCCTCATACTGATACCTCTCTATACCCTTCCCATAGTCATAGCTATTACGCAATCACTTTACCCTCATGTATTTAAACCCAACCAACACCTACCCTCGAGGTATCACAATACGCGGTATAAGAACCGAAAGCTGATAGTAGAACTGACACTAAAGCTGTGGTCAAAGCAATCTTGAGCTTCTGAAAGCTCTCTCCACACTCGTCTGGATACCCTCACTGGACACCGCGTGCCCCAAGAATGCTACTGAACTGAGCCAAAATTCACACTTGGAGAACTTTGCATAAAGTTTCTCCTCCCTCAATCTCTGAAATACAACTCTTAAATGATGAACATGCTCCTCCTAGCTATGAGAGTACACCAGGATGTCATCAATGAACACAATAATGAAGGAATCCAAATATGGCTAAAATACATTGTTAATCAAATACAAGAATGTTGTTGGGGCATTGATTAGCCCAAAATACATCACTAGGAACTCATAACACAACATGAAGGTCCATTTCACTTCTCAACTAAACTACATGAGATGTCCTTCAATACACTCACAACTCGAGGCCATATGCTAACTTAAGACAGAAGTCAAACACTCAATAGTTCGTGCTACATCTCCAGCCAATTCTTTTTGTCACAGTCAAACAATCTGAACACATCTCACCGTCAAATCACACTTACCACATAGTCATACAGTCATAGAATCCCACCAATAAGGACACAAACGGACACATAAGTCCCAAATGTTCATGCTTACACAATCGAAATCTCAGCACTCCAGCCATAGACCAAACCCGGCCTCAAGTCCTCCAGACTGGCCCATTATCAACATGCTAAAATCACATCTCGCACCTCACCTATGGAAATCACAAGCTGTCGATGCACAGTTGATACCGAACGCTCACGTGCGCATTCAAATACATGAAAGGAATTCAAAGAGTTACGCTTTTGGCTGAATAAATGGATTCACACGATAAGAATTCAAGAATGTGAGATTTTTCTTAAAGGTTCTGCAGCTTCTTGAAGATAAATACAAATGTCTCCATACCGATCCGCGAGACTCTACTAAATCTGCTCATGACTCATGAGACCTATGTAACCTAGGCTTTGATACCAACTTGTCACGACCCCAAAACCAACCCGGTCGTGATGGCTCTTATCATGGAACTAGGCCAGCCGACACAATCTCAAAACAAATCAATATTCTCATTCTTAGGATAAAATCAAATCTTTTTAACACTAAACCTCTATAAAGTATTTAAAACAAAACAACAGTGTGGAAAGAAAGCCCGACATCGGGGTGTCACTAGCCATGAGCATTTACTACTATCATCTGACAACATCAAGACCAACATGGCCGAGAAAATCACTGAATACAACTAAAGGAGAATAAGGAGGGTGTAAAACAGGGCTGCGATCGCCAGACAACTACTTTGCTAACTCCAATGAACCTGCCACTGAGTAATCAACACCCGCTACCGGGTTCAGAAATACCTTAATCTGCACATAAGGAGCTGGGAGTAATGTGAGTACGCCAACTCAGTAAGTACTAAAGGTAAATAAAGACTGAGTGCAGTGACGGACATTTAAAAGTCATATACATATCATAAAATAAAAACCTTAGTGGAAATAACAAGGTTCAAATCAGCAGTTAAATTCCGAACATCTTGTAAAAATTCCAGTTTCAATGAGAGTTTTTAAAACATTTGTTCAACATTTTCAATAGAGGCTTAGTATAAAAGAAGAGTGAAAACAGTAATTTCATAAAAACAAGCCCCTCGGGCAAAGCATCGCTCATATATATGTATAGCCCCTTGGGCAAGCCTCTCAGTCACTCGTGATTCAACTCTTATCAATCTGTACTCGCATTCAGCACTCACGCTCAATAGGTACCTTATGATAACCGCTGCGGCATGCAGCCCGATCCATAAATATATATATAGTCGACTGCGCTCACTGTGGGTGTGCAGACTCCAGAGGGGCTCCTACAGGCCAAGCGCAATATCGCTATGGTGTGCAGCCCGATCCAACATATCGTTGCGGTGTGCAACCTGATATATATATATCTATATATATCGTTGCGGCATGTGACCCGATCTATAATTATATAATCCTCACCATCAGGCCCTCGGCCTCTCTCAATCATCAACCTCACAAGCCACTTGGGCTTTTCAGTGGAAAATTAGGAAACTCCACCCAAACAACTTTCATATATTTAAAAATAGAGTAATGAAACTGAATCAAACAATAAACAGGTAAAAATCATGACTGAGGATATGCTTTCAAATCAAACAATATGAGGATAGTAGTAAAATACCCCTGAGGGTCCAAATAGTACGGCACAAGGCCCCAAACATGGCATTCAGCCCAAGTTAACAGAATTATTTCTAAACACATAGATATCATATAGAGTTTTTAAAATATGCAACTTTACAGTTGCCACGGGACGGACCAAGTCACAATCCCTACGGGTGCATGCCCACAAGACCATCACCTAGCATGTGTATCACCTTGTTTATCAATATAGCACGAAATTTCGAGGTTTCATACCCTTAGGACTAGATTTACAATCATTACTTACCTCAAACTGAACAAAAATCTACACCATGATGCCCTTGACGCTCGACTCGGCCTCAAATCACCCTTAATCTATCCAAAATTAGAATCATATCATTAATACATGCCAAAGGAACAACGCCCATGCAAAAATTATCAAATTTAATCAAAATTCCCGAAATTGGCCAAACTTGACCCCCGGGCCACATCTCTAAATCCAATGAAAATTGCAAAACTAGAATCATCATCCTCTCACGAGTCTATACATACCAAAATCATCAAAATCAGACCTCAAATGACCATTCAAATCCCCAATTTAAACTCTCCAATTTCAAGCCCTAATTCCCCAATTTTCATGCTTAATCAACTAAGAATCATCATAGATACGAGTATTAAGTCCAAAAATCTTACCTCAATACGTTTCTGTTTGATTCCCTCTTCAAAACCCTCCAAAAGCTTCAATCCCAACTTAAAAAATGGAGGAATGGGTCAAATTTCGCGAAGGGAAACTTATATACTTTCTGCCCCAGGGATTCCGTACATGCAATCCCATAAGTGCACCTGCACTTCTACGGAAAATATACACTTCTGCGAATTTCACTTAACATCACACCCCTCGCATATGCGGCCGCCTTACTACTCATACATATCGCAGATGCGGTTTACCAAGCCGCACCTGTGGTCCTTCAGGCACATGCACCTCTTTTCTGCTCCTGCGGAGCTCGCACCTACGGTCCCTGATAACTAGGGATTCTAGCTTATTTTATGCTCCTTTTTGCTTAAGTTTTGGATTAAAAATGTGTACAAGTAGTCCCAAAAGCTAACTTATTGTGCTTGTTTGTAGTGTTTGGTCAAAAAGAGACAAGTAAGTCAAAACCAACTTATAAAGGAGTGAAACCTGCACAAGTTCAAAGCTGAGTCAGAAGGGCGCTGACAACTTATTTTATGCTCCTTTTTGCTTAAGTTTTGGATTAAAATGTGTACAAGTAGTCCCGAAAGCTAACTTATTGTGCTTGTTTGCAGTGTTTGGTCAAAAAGAGATAAGTAAGTCAAAACCAGCTTATAAAGGAGTGAAACCTGCACAAGTTCCAAGCTGAGTCAGAAGGGCGCTGATAGTGAAGAAACAGACACGGACGCGGAGGGTCCACCGCTGAGTCAGTCTTAATTACGCTCTCAGTAGTGGCAAGGTTCAGAGAGTTGTATTTTGGGCTTAACAAGTCACCGCTGCCCGCGGTGAAATTAAGTGGCAGCGGTAGCTTTTGCACGGACGCAGTTAAGTTATCGCCCTCAGCGGAAGTGAGAATTAGAGAGCTAAAGTTTAGCTCAAAATTGAAGACTGCGGTTTGCGCTTGCTTTTGCGTGGCCGTGGTAGTCTTAGGCGCTGTGGCGGTCCATTTACTGTTGTTAGTGGTAACCTCGTAGGGGAAATTTTGTCTGAAAAATTTAACTGTGTATAAACAGTTCTTTTTCAGATTTTTAGGGCATCTATTATTTCGAAGAGTACGTGAGCAGTCATTTTTAGATTTTTGAGTAATTTTAGAGTTTAGTTAACCATTAATCTTACATTCTTCTCTTGTAATTACGTTTTATGGGTTATATTTCATCTAAATCTTTGATTTCTTTTTTGATTATGAGTAGCTAAACCCATTAGCTAGGGTTGTGGCTCAACCCTAGTATAGGTATTTAATGGGTCTTCTATTTTAGGGCTTAAATATTTATGGGTGAATCATATTTGGCTTGAATTATGCTTTAAATGTTGAATTAGTGGTTGCAAACACTGATTTGTGCCTTTTTGACTTAGGATCTTCTTGAGAAAGAGAGCTAAGTCTAGAAAATTCAGGCCAACAAGGAATTGAGATGCATTCAAGAGATTGATAGCCCCAATTAAAGGGTTAAACTTAGAGCTAGTAATACCCGACTTGAGCCAATTTTGCTTGCATTATTTGAACACCCAATTGAGCTTGAGAAAGCCAATTAGGGCAAAGTCACTCAAACTACCGAGAGGTATAGAGTGAGTAGTTAAGTGCAATGGCTATATCATGATCCCAATTATAACAAATTTGCCCTAAGTTTTAGATCCCGTTAGATACTCACGTAGGTATAAGTCACTTCCCTAGTCCCTTTTTATCAATTAAGAAAAACCCTACAAAAACATCATACTTAGCTTATTTTCCTGCATCATTAGTATTAAAGTAGAATAGTAAGCAAACAAAGAATGATTGGAAGTGCAATTAAGAACATCGCACATTGCTAGATTAGATAGGAACCCAATTCCAAACCTATCTTAGCTCTCTGTGGATTTGATCCCGACCTTTCGGATAAAAGCTGCATCGACCTCTCTTGCCATTTCATAGTGGTATAGGGTTGGATCCGATCACTTTTTGGCACCATTGCCGGGGAGCTAAACGGTTTTGGTTATCTATCCGGCTAGTTTTGTGTCCTGTTTTTCTTTCTTTCTATTTTACTAACATTGTGAGTAATCAATTCAGGTACAAAATGGTGAACAATAATCCTCTTGGAAATGTTCTCCCAGGGGAGGAGGGAGATGATAATGGTGATGATGAGGTACCTCTAGTACCTCAAGGTCAAGGAAGAGGCCGCCAGGACAATGACAACATTCCAGAAACTCCCCTGCCTCCTCCAAGAGTGGCTTATCGGGTGCTTCCAAATAAAGGATATGCAAGTGCAATTGTCCCACCCCGGATCTGGGTGGGCAATTTTCAAATTACAAATGTGATGTTGACTTTATTGGACCAATGAGGGTATTTCGTAGGCTCTCCCCATTAGAATGCATATAAACATCTTAAAGGCTTTGTGGATACCTGATGGGGAAGCAAACAGACGAATGTGTTGGAGGATGCATTGAGATTGAGGTTGTTCCCTTTCTCACTTAGAGGGAAAGCCTTGGACTGGCTCGAAAGACTTCCCAACCATTCCATCACTACATGGGATGAGTTGGCGGACAAGTTCATAGATAAGTTTTTCTTGCAGGGGCATATGGCGACATTGAGAGATGAGATTTTGGCCTTCAAACAGGAACCTAATGAACCACTTTATGAGATCCGGGAAAGGTATCAGACAATGGTGAAAGAATATCTGAACAATGATATGACCGAAGCAATAATTCAGCAAACATTCTACTGTGGCATTAACACGACCAATCAGTGGGTAGTGAACCAGCTAGCATGGGGAAATTTTATGAACACACCTTATGCTGAGGCGTGTGAGATCTTGGATAAGATGGCGGATACTTCCTCAACTTGGCAAAGTCGAGCTAACGTGCCACAGGGTGACCCCACTATCATTCACCGGCACAAAGAGCTCCACGACCATGGCCAGGAAATAGCAGAGTTAACTACAATAATGAACCAGTTGGCAAAAGCTCAATTGCAATAAGTTCAAGCGCCAAGACAAGTAAATGCTATGAAAGTTGTCAATATGTTGGCCAATAAGAGGAGACAAAGAGGTCAACAAGGTAAAGGTAGTCTGGATCAATATGAGCAGGGTAGTGGTAGTTTCAACCAAGATGATGGGTATGATGAGCAAAGTGAAGAAATCCAGTACGTGAACAATTACCAAAGACAAAGGGGCAATGCTCCCAACCAACAAAAACAGTGGAGATCCCAAGGAAACTGGAGGAATCAAAACCAACAAGGAAATAGCAATTGGGGAAAAACAATCAGAATTGGGGCAATCAGAACAACCAGGGCAACTGGAGTGGCAATAACAACAATTGGGGAGGAAACAACAACCAAGGGGGTTGGAATAATGGAAATCAAGGAAATCGGGGGCAAGGCTTTCAAAGACCTCCGATGTATCAACAACCAAACAACCCTCCTCCATTTCTGTCCAAGGTCCTAGCTCATCAAACAATGAGATGGGAAGGATCGAGATGATGTTTGAACAAATGATAAAAAAGAATGCCGACTCTGATACCCAGTTGGCATCCTACAATACTTCAATTCGAAACTTGGAGGTTCAACTTGGCCAGATTTCACAATCTTTGAATACTTGCCCTAAGGGGTCTCTACCTAGTGATACGGTAGTAAACCCGAAGGGTGGGAAAAATACCAGGCATGCAATAGCGGTGATCACAAGAAGCGGTCGAGGTGGTGATGTGAATACCTCCAAGCAAAAGGAAGTTATGAGTGATGAGGTTGAAGTGCAAGAGGATGATGTTCCTATAGTTGATGAGCAAGTGAGTGAAGAGAATATGAATGAGGAAGTGAGAATTGATATTCATGATAATGAGGTGGAGACTCAAAATGACGTGAACTCGTCTAGGGAACACGTAATAGACATGCCAGAAATGGTTGTGCCTAAAGCCAAGGATCCTTTTCCAAGGCCTCCTCCACCTTACCCTCAAAGACTTGTGTAGAAAAAGAATGAAAACCAATATAAGAAGTTTATTGAGATGATGAAAATCTTGCCAATCAATGTTTCTTTGGTGGAAGATCTTGAGCAAATGCCGGGTTACACCAAGTTTATGAAAAACTTGGTGACAAAAAAGAGATCTATGGATTGTGAGACCATCAAAATGACTCATCAAGTAAGTGCAATTGTGCACTCTATGGGTCCAAAGCTTGAAGATCTAGACGCTTTCACCATTCCATGTACCATTGGGAGTGTGAATTTTGCAAAGGATTGTGTGATTTGGGAGCAAGCATAAACTTGATGCCTTACTCCGTGTTCAAAACTTTGGATATTGGTCAACCGAGAGCTACTTCAATGATATTGCAAATGGCGGATAGAACTATGAAGAGGCTGCTTGGTATTATTGATGATGTTTTTATCCGGGTGGACAAGTTTATCTTGGCTGCTGATTTTGTGATTCTCGACTGCGAAGTCAACTATGAGGTGCCTATAATTTTGGGAAGACCTTTCCTAGCAACTAAGAAGGCATTGGTTGATATGGAAGCAGGAGAGCTCACATTCCGGGTGGGTGATGAAAAAGTAATCTTTCATGTATGCAAATCACTGAAGCAGCCGAATAGTACTGAAGTGTGCTCTTTTGTGGATCTTGTCACAGAGGTGATAGTTGATGATACTAGTGCCATGATCAATGTGGAGGATCCTTTAGAAGCAGTATTGTTGAACCTTGATGTGAATGAGGATGAAGGTAGGGTGGAGTGTGTCAATGCTTTACACGGAATGGGCTCTTATTCTTATGAGCCCCGTAAGCTCTCTTTGGATCTTGAGAACAGAAAGACTCCGCCAACAAAGCCCTCAATTGAGGAACCTCCCGTTTTGGAGTTGAAGCCTTTGCCTTTACACCTCAGGTATGAATTCTTGGTCCCTAGTTCAACTTTACCTTTTATTATTTCCTCTTGTCTTACTAACATGCAGGTAGATGCCACATTGGCGGTGATCCAAATACGAAAGAAGGCAATTGGATGGACTTTAGCTAATATTCGAGGAATAAGCCCTGCCTTTTGCATGTACAATATTATACTTGAAGATGATGCCAAGCCCTCCGTGGAACATTAAAAGAGGTTGAAGGAGGCTATGCGAGAGGTTGTCAAAAAAGAGGTGATCAATTGGTTAGATGCAGGGGTTGTGTACCCCATCTCGGATAGTTCTTGGACTTCACCCGTGCAATGTGTGTCGAAGAAGGGTGGTATGACTATGGTTACCAATAATCAAAATGAGTTGATTCCCACCAGGACTGTCACCGGATGGAGGGTGTGCATGGACTACTGCAAGCTGAATAAAGTGACCCACAAATATCACTTTCCATTACCTTTTCTTGACCAGATGCTAGATAGACTTGCTGGGCGTACCTTTTACTATTTTTTGGATGGGTACTCAGGTTACAACCATATTTTGATTGCTCCGGAAGATCAGGTGAAAACCACCTTCACATGTCCGTATGACACCTTTGCATTTTCTAGGGTGCCATTTGGTTTGTGTAATGCGCCGGCTACCTTTTAGCGGTGTATGATGGCTATATTTACCGACATGGTGGAGGACTTCTTAGAAGTGTTCATGGATGATTTCAGTGTTGCGGATGACTCTTTTGATGAGTGTTTGAAGAATGTTGACAAAGTGTTAGCCCGGTGTGAAGAGACAAATCTTGTGCTTAACTAGGAAAATGCCACTTTTATGGTCGAGGAGGGCATTGTCCTCGGCCATAAGATCTCAAATAATGGAATAGAGGTGGACAAGGCTAAGATTGAAGTGATTTCAAAACTTCCTCCTCCTACTTCAGTCAAGGGGGCTAGGAGTTTTCTTGGGTATGCGGTATTCTACCGAAGATTCATCAAAGACTTTTCTAAGGTAATGAATCCATTGTGCAAGTTATTGGAAAAGGATGCAAAGTTTGTGTTTAATGAGGGATGCATGAAAGCTTTTGAACTTCTCAAGTACAAATTGACAACCACTCCCATTATTACCGCACCCAATTGGAGCTTACCTTTTGAGCTCATGTGTGATGCAAGTGATGTTGCAGTAGGAACGATCTTGGGTCAATGAGTAAATAAGATGTTTCACCCGGTGTATTATGCAAGAAAAGCAATGAATGATGCTCAAGTGAATTACACAGTGATGGAAAGAGAGTTGCTAGCAATTGTGTTTGTAATGGAGAAAACTAGGCCTTATCTCATGGGTGCCAAGGTGATAGTTCATACTGACCATGCAGCACTCTGCTACTTGATGACAAAGAAGGATTCCAAAGCTTGGTTGATGAGATGGGTTCTATTGCTTCAAGAGTTTGACCTTGAGATTGTTGATCGAAAAGTGTGTGAAAACCAAGTGGCAGACCACTTGTCCCGCTTGGAAGAGGAGGGGAGGCCCCGTGATGGCCTCGAAATTGATGATTCATTCCTTGATGAGCAACTCCTCTCCGTATCTGTGAATAGCTTGCCTTGGTTCGCAGATGTTGCCAACTTTCTTATGACCGATATTGTTCCGTGTGAGTTCTCTTCTAACCAAATGAAGAAGCTTAAACGTGATAGCTTGGAATAATATTGGGATGAGCCTTACTTGTTCGAAATCTGTAATGATGGTGTGATCCGGAGATGTGTTTCGGAAGAGGAGCAAATGAGTATTCTAGATGCTTGTCATTCTTCTCCCTATGGTGGTCATCATGGTGGGGCGAGGTCAGCTTCAAAGGTGCTTAGCTGTGGTTTTTATTGGCCTACATTGTATAAGGATGCGGGTGAGATTCTAAAGAGATGTGATGAGTGTCAAAGAGCAGGTGGAATTTCAAAGAAGGATGAGATGCCTCTCAACACTATTCTTCAGGTTGACATATTCGATGTGTGGGGCATTGACTTCATGGGACCTTTCGTGAGTTCATGTGGCAACATATACATTCTGGTGGCCGTTGATTATGTTTCCAAATGGGTTGGGGCCGTGGCTTTACCCAATGACGAGGCCTGAAGTGTGGTGGCTTTTCTCAAGAAGAATATCTTTACTCGGTTTGGCACTTCTAGAGCGATCATCATTAATGGGGATTCTCATTTCTGCAATAAGGCATTTGAATCTTTTCTTGCAAAGTATGGTGTCAATCACAAGGTTTCAACCCCCTTACTATCCTCAGGCTAGTGGGCAAGTTGAGGTCTCCGACAGGAGATTAAGAGCATATTGTCAAAGACTGTCAATGAAAATAGGATTGACTAGTCAAAGAAACTGGATGATGATTTGTGGGCTTACAGGACTGCTTACAAGACTCCGATTGGTATGTCTCCGTACTAGTTGGTGTTTGGAAAAGCTTGCCATCTACCGGTTGAGTTAGAGCACAAGGCTATGTAGGCTTTGAGAAAGTTAAATCTTGAATGGGATGTTGCAACAAATCTCCGGGTGGAGTAACTCAATGAGCTTGACGAGTTCCGGTTCCATGCCTATTCCATATCGTGCTTGTATAAGGACAAGATGAAGTACTTACATGACAAGTATTCCCGTAGCAAGGAATTCAAGAAAGGTGACTTGGTTCTCTTATTCAACTCTCGGCTACGACTGTTCCCGGGAAAGCTCAAGTCAAAATGGAGTGGACCTTTTGAGGCAGTGCTTGTAACTCCGTTTGGTGATCTTGATGTGAAAAACAAAAATGGTGAAATCTTCAGAGTTAATAGGCACAGAGTGAAGCACTATCTTGTCAAGTTTGATGGCAGCCACATGGTGGCAATGATCCATCTCAAATGACTGATGGTGACCTGCATCGTGCCGCAACGTTAAATCGGGCACTTCTTGGGAGGCAACCCATGTGTTTTTCTTCTTTTTGATTTTCTTCTTAGTATAGGATTTGTTTTGAACTAACTGGTTATGAGATGTGTGTAGGGATATTTGATGCAGTGCAGAACTAAGTTGAAAAAATTGTGCAACTGTCTAAAGTTGGACCGCTGACAACGCTCCATTTTCTGCGTTCAACGGTGTCCATATTGCGGAGGTGGAAATTGGCGACGGACGCGGGATTGAAAAATCCAAAATGAGACTTCTCTCAAGTTTCAACCGTGTCCGCGGTGCATTCTTCGCGGTCAGCGGTGCCTAACCGCGGCCGCGTGCCATTTACCGTTCTTAGTGGTTGTTTCAATCAAGCAGGCCTTCTGTTCGTCGACAACGTGGACCGCGGTGATTTTCCGCAGCCGCTCCAGGTAAGTGTTGTGGGTCCCATGGTGTTTTCTATAAATATGAGCTCATGAAGCTTTTTACCCTTTTCGACCTTTTCACTCTGAAGCTAAAATTGCACTGTTTATCTGAACCCTAATCTTCACAAAACACAAAATTAGAGTCCATTTTCATCACACATTACACATCTGGTAATTTCACTCATTCATTATCCTTTAATTTTATACTTGTTTTCTTTTAATTGTTAGTTTTTATCTCTTCTCCCTCCTTTTCTTTTACTTTTAACTTAGGATTCCTTAGTGTTAATTATTTAGGCTTAAATAGTTAGGGTTGATTAATTAATAGCTAGTTAGGGTTAACAATGTAGATGATATTGCTAAATGCATGAAAATTTGAAACCCTAGGTTGAAAATTAATAGCCGTGCTGCATGTTTTGCGGTCAGCGGTGCTCATTCCGCGGCCGTATTCCCTTTTCCACTGTCAGCGATCTACAACTTTTTCAGGCACCGTAAGTTGGTCTTCTACTTTTCTTCACTGCTTCTTCTAGCACTAGTACTAACACTATTCTACTGATTATGTCTGCAGACAATGGTTAAATCTAGATGTGGCTGTGAGAAACAAAAGGGGAAAGCAGAGTCCTCCCGGGGTAGGGGGCGAGGACAAATTAAGTTAACCCCAGCAATACGGAAATAAATTGGGCAAATAAGGAAGAACATTAGAGCTGCATAAAGAGTTGCATCCCACCTAGAGGGAAGTAACTATGTCCCCTCCCGGGAGGCCTCAGAGGGTGACTTGGTGCCCACAGATGTACCAGACTTTCTGGGGAGGTTTCATTTGACAGATGAGTCTTCACCCCCAGCCTCTAATACTTCTCTAGCTTCCTATGAGTCGTCTGATGACGGGAGAGGGGGAGATACCTAGATCAGAGGTGTAGAAAGGACAAGAAACCTAGAGGTGTGGAAATAGAGGTTTGTTAGTGAGCTGGCATACCACAAATTCAGGGAGTGGTGGCCTCAAAAGTCACTCATACATGAGCGCCAGTTCATAGAGCGAGATCTTCTTCCCCACAACCCCAATGTGAAGTAGCACTTCAATGAAAGAGTGGGGTGGGAATACTTCACCAGCAAGGTGCCGGATGCTAATGAGCGCCTAGTCAAGGAGTTCTATGCCAATGCCTCCCACAACAAAAAAGGTCATATTTGTGACTAAAGTGCAGAACCTGAAGGTCAAGTTTGATGGGAAAACGATCAATGATTATTTTGGGTTCAATAATGAAGATGAGTTACTGTACTTAGAGAAAGTGGCTATGGATGAGGCAGCCCGCCCATGGTTGGCATCACTACTAGCTCTCCCGGATACTACTCCAACTTGGTTGGCAGCAGGGGTTCCTATCTTGAGGAACACCCTGAACTTTGAGGCAAAGGGTTGGGAGACCTTTGTGTGCAGTAGACTAGACCCATTACTCATGACAGTGACATGCCGGTTTCCCAGGCGATTATAGTGGCGACTATCATGGCGGGGTTCCCGATCAATGTCGGGAATATCATGTCTAGGGTGATCACCATAGTAGTCAGAGGGTGATATATCTTACCCCTTTCCAAATTTCCTCACAATGTACTTGGAAGATCAGGAGGTAGAGAAAAGGGATTACGATATCAAGGTAAAACCCAAGAAGCCCTTCTCATGGTACAACCTTCAGGGTCCAGGAAACCCCAAATCCAAGGGATCAAAGGGAAAAGCTACTACTTCTACTGGCCAGTCTAAAGAGCCAACAGTGGTAGTCACTACTTCACAACCTCCCTCTACCATACCACAACCTCCCCCAGGACCATCTACTTCCACACCTACCTCAGTACCCTCCTCATCAGCATACCTTATAACTGCCCATAGGTTGAAACAGACCCTCTCCAGCATCAACAACTGGATGCAGGCAACAACTTCTAAGCTGTTTGTACTATCCAGTTCAGTGGCAGCCCAATCAGTTCCCGCACAGCCCTAGGTTCCAGCTTCAGTGGAGGAGTGCCTTAAAGAGCTTCTGGCCAACCAGAAGAAGCTCCTGGACAACCAAAAGCTTATCATGGATGCTCTTGCAGTTCAAGGAAATCAATTAAGGAGCTGAGCAAGCAAACAAAGAAGCTAAAAAAGACTCGGGCTTCAAAGGAGCCAGTGAAGCAATTGACGGGAGAGGTGGAGAAGATGAAGTCAGCTGTCGACTTACCATTGGTGCTTTTATTGGAGGATCCAGTGCCAGCAGCTCAGGCAGAGCAAGTTTAGGAAAGGTCTGCCCAGTATGATAGGAACTTCATAGTCCACCTCACAGTCCAAGATCACAAAATCAGCTGGCAAGATAAATTTGTCCACACGGACAAGCACAACATCAATAATACCCAATGGTCTCTTCATCGATCTATCCGCCATTTGTAACCTCATGGAAGTCAGCCTAGGTTGCCCAATACCCAAGGTTTTGAACACTCAGTAGGGCATCAAAATGATACTAGCTCCCAAATCACATAGAGCCTTGGCAAAATCCGCACTTCCAATGGTGCAAGGAATGGTGAAGGCACCGGGATCTTCAAGCTTCGGGGCCATTGAATGTACTATAGCACTAACTTGGTGAGTCATCTTTATTGTTTCACAATCCATAGAATGCTTCTTTGTGATCAAATTTCATGAATTTTGCATAGCCCGACATTTGTTCAAGAGCCTCCACCAGAGGGACATTAATGGATAAGCTCTTCATCATGTCAATGAACTTCTTAAACTGATTATCATTCTTTTTCTTCGCGAGCCTTTGAGGATAAGGTGGAGGTGGCCTTGGCAAAGGCGCCTTGGGTTTAGGCACAACCGGCTCCGACATGTCTATTATGTGTTCCCTAGACGGGTTCACATCATTTTGAGTTTCCACCTCAACATCTTGAATATAAATCCTCACTTTGTTTTTCACATTTTCTTCAACCACATCTTCAACCACCAAAGGGAATTCATCTTCTTGCAACTCAACATCATCATCCAAGATTTGTTTTTGTTTGGAGGCATTCACATCACTGCCTCTCCTACTTCTCGTTGTTACTGCCATGACATGATTGTTTCCACACTTCGGGTTCACTACCGTATCACTTGGTAGAGCAACCTTAGGGTGAGTATTTAAAGATTGAGAGATTTGGCCTAACTGTACCTCCAAATTTTTGATAGAGGTAATTGTGGGAAGCCAACTGTGCATCTGAATCCGCATTCTTCTTCTTCATCTGTTCGAACATCATTTCAATTCTACTCGTATCATTGCCAGAAGAACTAGGACCTTGAGATGGAAATGGGGGTGGATTGTTCGGTTGTTGGTACATTGGGGGCCTTTGAAAGCCTTGCCCCCGATTTCCTTGGTTTCCATTGTGCCATCCACCTTGACTTTTATTGCCACCCCAATTGCTGTTATTACCATTCCAATTCCCTTGGTTGCCTTGATTGTTGTTTTGATTGCCCCAGTTGTTGTTTTGGTTGTTGTTCCCCCAATTACCACTGTTTTATTATTGGTTTCCCCAATTGCCTTGAGGTCTCTACTGTTGTTGGTTGGAAGAGTTGCCCTGTTGGTCTTGATAGTTATTTACATATTGAACCTCTTCACTTTGGTCATCATAACCATCATTTTAAAATCCATCACAGTCATCATCAAATTGCTCAGAATTCCCTTGTTTTTTTTGCCTTCTTTGCCTTTTTTTGTTGACAAGCATATTGATACCCTTCATGGCATTCACTTGGCGAGGATTTTGAACTTGTTGCAACTATGCCTTTGCCAATTGGTTCATAGTAGTTGTCAACTCCGCTATAGCCTGCCCATGATCATGTAATTCCTTGTGCAAATGAATAACCGTGGGGTCACCTTGAGGCACATTGGCTCTACTTTGCCATGAAGAAGAAGTGTCAGCCATCTCGTCAAGTATGTCACATGCCTCATCATACGACATCTTTATAAAGTTGCCCCCAGCAAGTTGGTTCATTATGCATTGATTTGTTGTATTGATGCCCCGGTAGAAGGTTTGTTGTATCATAGCCTCGGTCATATCATTGTTGGGGCATTCTTTCACCATTGTTCTATAATGCTCCCAAATCTCATGCAAAGGTTCCGTGGGCTCTTGCTTGAAAGCCAATATCCCATCACGCAATGCCGCCATATGCCCCGGCAAGAAAAATTTAGCAATGAATTTATCCGCCAACTCATCCCAAGTTGTGATGGAATGGTTGGGAAGTCTCTCGAGCCAATCTAATGCCTTACCCCGAAGTGAGAATGGGAAGAGTCTCAACCTAAGAGCATCCTCGGACACATTCGTCTGCTTGCTCCCCCAGCATGTATCCACGAATCCCTTGAGCTGTTTGTTGGCATTTTGATTTGCAACGCCTGTGAAATACCCACGCTGCTCAAGTAAGGTCAATATCACATTGGTTATCTGAAAATTGCCCGCCTGGATTCGGGGTGGGACAATAGCACTCGCATAGCCTTGGTTTGGAAGTACCCTGGGAGCCACTCTTGGAGGTGGCGGAGGAGGGTCTGGAACATTGTCATTGGGATTAGCATTGACATTGCGATCTCTACATTGTCCTTGAGGTACAAGAGGGACCTCATCATCTCCGACATCATTTACCTCCTCCCTCGCAATCACATTTCCAAGAGGGTCATTAGCGTTGTTTGCTGCCATTTGGTACCTGAGTTGTGACACAAACAGGTTAGTAACAAAGAAGGAAAGAAGAACAATACACAAGACTAACTAAATAGATAGTCAAAACCGTTAGCTCCCCGGCAACGACGCCAAAAAGTGATCGCAACCTACTCCGCACTACTATTTATGTAGCGAGAGAGGGTCGAAGCAGATTTTACCCGATTTTGGGTCGGGATCGATTTCCACAGAGAGCTAGAATTTGGAATCGAGTATCTATCTAATTTAGGATTGCGTATGTGTTCCAAATTACACTTATAATCATTTTTGGGGTTTTCTTTTTACTTCTACAATTATCAAACTACAAATGGTAAATGCAACTAAATTAAGCTAAGAGTTAATGCTACGGGTTGTTCAAATGATTTAAAAGGCACTAGAGTAGTGACTTCCGCCTAGGTGCTCAATTGACGGATACTTGAGTCTAAGTCACAATTGGTATGATTGGGGAGTATGATATAACCGTTGCACTATTTTACTCACTCTACACCTCTCGGTGGTTCGAGTGATTTTTTCCGAATTGACTTTCTCAAGACCAATTGGGTATGCAAATTTACACACGCAACTAGGGTTCAAGTCGGGTATTACTCTCTCGAGGTTTAACCATTTAATTGGGGCTATGAATCTTTTGAGTATGCCCCAATTCCTTGTTGGACCAATTTCGGAGACTTAGACTCTCTTTCTCAAGAAGAACCCAAGTCAACTAAATACAAACTAGTGTTTGCAACCACTAATTCAGAAATTAACCATGAAATAGGCCCAAATATCAAATACCCATAGTCTATTTAGTCCTAAAATACAAGACCCATCAATTACCCACACTAGGGTTGAGCCACAACCCTAGCTTATGGGTCTAGCTACTCATAATTAAAGAAGGAAAGCAAGAAATAGATGAAGAACAACTCATATTAATTAATCACTAAGGTAAATAACAAGATTCAATGATGAAAAGTAGATAAAATTGCCCAAAATGGCTAAGAAAGTCGAACCCACGAGTGCAGCTACGTTACAAAACTATCTAATACCCCAAAAAATGGGAAAATAAGCTATTTATACTAAGCTGAAAATTCTGGACAAAAATGCCCCTGCGGGGTTGGTGCAGATCGCACAAAATGGTGTGCGGCCGCACTAGGGCTCTGAATCTGAAGATCTAACTCTCTGAACTCAGGCACTACGGACCGCAAAGAATGGATTACGGCCGCGGAGGCTTCTAGTGCGGTCCGCACAAAATGGAATGCGGACCGCATTGACTTGAATCCTTGAAACTGGCACTTCTTTGATCTTGGGTTTTGTGGACCGCACTAAATTGAGTGCGGCCTCATTGCCTTCAGTGCGGACCACACAAATCCTAGTGCGGCCGCATTGCCTTTGTGCCTCTAAAGTCATGCTCTCTGAACCTCACAATGCAGACCGCACAGAATGTAGTGCGGCTGCACTGGCCTTGCTTTGCCTGAGCTTTGTCTTGTCTTGGTACTTGTGTAAGTTTCACTCCTTTTGAGCTAATCTTTGACATCTTGTCACTTTGTTGATTAAACATTCAATCAAGCACAACTTGTGAGCCTTTTGGGACTATTTTGTATGAATTTCTAATCAAAGCATAAGCAAGAAGGAGTATAAAATGCGTTAAAATCCCTAGCTATCAAGCTACACTTATGATTTCGCCAAGACAAACATTCAGGGCAAGTTCTAGACTTATTGGCACAGGACTTGGACTTGCAAATCAATACCTCACCTCACAAGCTATAGGATTGCTAAAGTGACAGAGTCGAGAGCCCACATCATTCTTAGCTAAGATTTGAGCAACACAAATGGTTCCGAGAAACCACTCAATGATTGTTTAGTCAACACAAGAGTCTCAAGTTCACAACTATCACCATCCTAAACACACCAATTTGTTTTTAACTATAAGGTCAAAGGCAAATGTGTTAGGCCCAAGTGAAGTTTTGCCTGAGACACTATTGCTCACTAACTACTATTTACACAAAAAACAAAAAGAAAAACAAACTCAAACCCTTAAGAAGGTTGTCATGCCATCCATCATCGGGAAGAGCCACCCGGTTCACACAAACTCCACCTTTGGAAAGAATCGTAGAATTAAGAAAACCAAAGGCTGATTGATCACCAAAAACTTGTAAAATAAGAAGCTACGAACTGAAAAAAGAAGCTACTAAATGAAATAAGAAGCTTTGCTATTAAGGAAAATTGCAAAAGAAGTTATGAAGTAAAATACGGAATGTAAACTGAATATGTACAATAGGGGATTGAGATGAATATACATAAGAGAGAATGAATATATACATGAGAAAGTAACTTTATATACAGACCGAGATTGAAAAATAATGAAAAGTAAAATAAATGGTAAAGTTATATACATACCAAAAGTGAAAAATAACAATAAAGGAAAAATAAGTGTCATATTTACATTTTAGTATCACAAATCAAAATAGTACCACCCCCTCAAATAAAAACTAGCATTGTCCTCAATGCTAAATAACCGAAAATAAGATCAAAAAGGGGTTAGAGAGTAAAGAAAACTCCCTATGGGTCCTCTGTCTGCATGGGGTCCTGTGGCTAGGTGCCTAGATCACCCGGCTCGGGGTCCTGTGGCTGGCCTGAGGCACCTCCCTCAAGGTCCTCCAGCTGAATCTCCGCATCATCAACCTGGGGCATCACTCTCCTCCTCCTGGGCTCTCTCTCAGACTCCTGCTGCAAGCTACGGGGAAGGCATTGGTAGATATGGAAGCACGGGAACTCACCTTCCGGGTGGGTGATGAAAATGTGGTCTTTCATGTGTGCAAATCTATGAAGCAGCCCAACAGTACCGAGGTGTGCTCTTTTGTTGACCTCGTCACAACAGTGATAATTGATGACACCAGTGCAATGATCAAATGGAGGACCCATTGGAGGCCGTATTGTTGAATCTTGATGTCAATGGGGATGCAAGTCGAGTGGAGTGCGTGAATGCTTTACATGGAATGGGCTCTTATTCTTATGAGCCTAGGAAATTGTCTTTGGATCCCGAGAATAGAAAGACTCCACCAACTAAACCTTCAATTGAGGAGCCTCCGATGTTCGAGTTGAAACCACTTCCTCCACACCTCAGGTATGAGTTCTTAGGCTCAAATTCTACTTTGCCAGTTATTCTTTCTTCTTGCCTTACTAACATGTAGGTTGATTCCACATTGGCGGTGCTTCAAAAGCGAAAAAAGGCAATTGGATGGACTCTAGATGATATTTAGGGAATAAGCCCCGCATTCTGTATGCACAAAATTATCTTGGAGGATGATGAAAATCCCTCCTTGGAGCATCAAAGAATATTGAACAAAGCAATGCAAGAAGCTGTGAAAAAAGAGGTGATCAAGTGGTTGGATGCCGGGGTTGTGTACCCCATCTCTGATAGCTCTTGGACTTCGCCGGTGCAATGTGTACCGAAGAAGGGTGGCATGACCATGGTTACAAATTCTCAAAATGAGTTGATTCCTACAAGAACAGTCACTGGTTGGAGGGTATGCATGGACTACCGCAAGTTGAATAAAGTGACCCGCAAGGATCACTTCCCTTTGTCTTTTCTTGACCAGATGTTAGAACGACTAGCTGGGCGTGCCTTCTATTGCTTCTTAGATGGGTATTCTGGGTACAACCAAATCTTGATTGCTCCGGAAGATCAGGAGAAGACCACATTCACTTCTCCATATGTCACTTTTGCTTTCTCGAGGATGCCTTTTGGGTTGTGTAATGTACCGATTACATTTCAACGGTGTATGATGGTCATTTTCACCGATATGGTTGAAGACATTTTGGAGGTGTTCATGGACGATTTTAGTGTTGTGGGGGATTCATTTGATGAGTGCTTGAAGAATCTTGATAGGGTGTTGGCCCGTTGTGTTCTCAATTGGGAGAAATGCCACTTTATGGTAGAAGAAGGAATAGTTCTTGGGCATAAAATTTCGAAGCATGACATTGAGGTGGATAAAGCAAAGATCGATGTGATTTCAAGGCTGCCTCCCCTACATCCGTCAAGGGAGTTCGAAGTTTTCTTGGGCATGCGGGGTTCTACCGGAGATTTATCAAAGACTTTTCGAAGGTAGTGAACCCCTTGTGCAAGTTGTTGAAAAAAGATGCTAAGTTCGTGTTTGATGAGAAATATATGCAAGACTTTGAACTTCTCAAGCATAAGTTGACCACCATCCTATCATTACCGCGCCTAATTGGAGCTTGCCCTTTGAGCTCATGTGTGATGCGAGTGATGTTGCGGTTGGGGCGGTTTTGGGTCAAAGAGTGAACAAAATATTTCATCCGGTGTACTATGCGAGTAAGACAATGAATGATGCTCAAGTGAACTACACAGTGACCGAGAAAGAACTTTTGGCTATTGTGTTTGCTATGGAAAAATTCTAGCCGTATCTTATGGGTGCCAAGGTTATTATTCATACTGACCATGCTGCACTCCGGTACTTGATGACGAAGAAGGACTCCAAATCTAGACTAATGCGATGGGTCTTGTTACTTCAAGAGTTTGATTTGGAATTAGTGGAGCGGAAGGGTAGTGAGAACCAAGTGGCAGACCACTTGTCCCGCTTGGAGGAGGAGGGGAGGCCTAGTAATGGCCTAGAGATCAATGATTCATTTCCTGACGAACAACTCCTTTCGGTGTCGATGAATGATATGCCATGGTTTGCCGATGTTGCTAATTTCCTTGTGAATAGTATAATCCCGTGTGAGCTCTCTTCTAACCAAAGGAAGAAGCTCAAGCAGGATAGTTTGGACTTCTATTGGGATGAGCCGTACTTGTTCAAGATTTGCACGAATGGTGTGATCCGAAGGTGTGTCCCGGAGGAGGAGCAATTGAGTATCTTGGAGGCTTGTAATTCCTCTCCCTATGGTGGTCATCATGGCGGGGCGAGGACGACTTCTGACGTTCTTAGTCGTGGGTTTTATTGGCTAACTTTGTTTAAAGATGCAGGTGATTTTGTGAAGAGATGCGACGAATGCCAAAGAGCGGGTGGAATTTCGAAGAAAGATGAGATGCTTCTCAATACCATCCTTGAGGTTGATATTTTTGATGTATGGGGCATTGATTTCATGGGCCCATTTGTTAGCTCTTGTGGAACACTTACATTCTTGTGGCGGTGGATTATGTTTCAAAGTGGGTTGAAGTAGTAGCTTTGCCCAACAATGAGGCCCGGAGTGTTGTTGCATTTCTCAAGAAGAGCATTTTTACAAGGTTTGGTACTCCTCGTGCAATCATAAGTGATGGGGGTCTCATTTTTGCAATAGAGCTTTAGACACTTTGCTTGCAAAGTATGGTGTCAATCACAAAGTTTCTACCCCCTATCATCCTCAAGCAAGTGGTCAAGTGGAAGTCTCCAATAGGGAAATCAAAAGCATATTGTCAAAGATGGTCAATGCAAATAGGACCGATTGGTCAAAGAAGTTGGATGACGCTCTACGAGCTTATCAGACTGCTTACAAGACTCCGATTGGTATGTCTCCATATCGGTTGGTGTTTGGGAAAGCTTGCCATCTACCGGTTGAGTTAGAGCATAAGGCCATGTGGGATTTGAGAAAGCTTAATCTTGAGTGGGATGTTGCAGCCAATCTTCGTGTGGAGCAGCTTAATGAACTTGATGAATTCAAATTCCATGCCTACTCCAATTCGTCCTTGTATAAGGACAAGATGAAGTACCTTCATGATAAATATGCTCGTGGAAAAGAGTTCAAAGTAGGTGATTTGGTTCTCTTGTTCAACTCCCGATTACGTCTATTTCAGGGAAAGCTTAAGTCAAAATGGATTGGACCTTTTGAAGTGGTGTGTGACCCCGTTTGGTGCTCTTGATTTAAAGAACAAAAATGGTGAAGTTTTCAGAGTTAATGGGCACCGGGTCAAGCATTATCTTGGAAAAATTAATGACAGCCACGTGGTGGCACTTCTCCATTTCAAATGATATGATGGTAACTTACGTCTTGCCGCGACGTTAAATCAGGTGCTTCTTGGGAGGCAACCCATGTGTTTTTCTTCTTGTTTTTCTTTGATTTTCATTGTAGGATAGGATTTATTTTTTGGCTAACTGGTTGTGAGATGTTACAGGATTGTGTTGGTGTAGTGCAGGACATAGTGGAAAAAGTGCCAGGTCTCTAAAGTTGTTAGTGCGACCGTACTACATTTAGTGCGGACCGCACGAGTGAAGGGTGAAATGATGACATCTCTGAAGTTTGCCACTACGGCCACACTACATTTTGTGCGGTCCGCAGTGGACCACTACGGTCGCTGTCCATTTTGTGCGGACCACAGTGGGTTACTTGGTCAAACTTGGCAAAAGTCGTGTAGTGCGGACCGCGGTCGATTTTGTGCGGTCCGCACCAGTTGGTGAGACTGGGCCCCAGGTCCTTTTCTATAAATAGGGCCTAAGGCCCTCCTTTTACCCTTTTCGAACCCTTGAATCTCAGACTAATTCAAACATTGTTCCTCACTTCCCTTTGCTCGTAATTAATTGTTGGAACTAATTAGCTTCATTTCATCTCACATCTGGTACCATTACTTGCCTTTTAATTGTTCAATTTTGTTAATTTCTTTTAATTTTAGTTCTTCTTGCTTCCCTCTCTATCTTTCTCGTAGTTTTTCTTCAATTGATTAGGTTAGGGTTGTAAATTTCTTGATTAGAGTAGGCTCCTGTAGTTAAAAACAATGGGAAATCACTTAGGGGCATTGCTTAGGTATTAATTATGCTTAAAATCAAAAATCCATTAAACCCTAACTTAGTGCTACAACTAGGCACTCAGTGCGAACCGCAGTCATTTCTGTGCGGTCCGTAGTGCCCAGGTGCAGTCCGCAGTACCATTTTATGTGGACCGCATTGATGAAACTTCTGAAAGCTGAACTTTGGGCAGTGCATACACACTACATTTTGTGCGGACCACACTGGCCCCAATGCGGCCACACTACATTTTGTGCGGTCCGCACTGCTTGGATATAGAGGGTGGGTAGTCTAAATTCCACCCCTGTGCGGACCGCATGGCCATTTTATGCGGTCCACATTGGCCCCTATGCGGCCGCACACCACTTTATGCGGTCTGCATTTGGTACCTTCTGCAACATGTCTGCAACTCTTTTTTCCTGTCTGCAATTCTGTTTCTTGCCTGCTGCTATTGATACTAATAAAGTCATTTGAATTGTGTTTGCAGACAATGGTACAACAACGAGGCAAATATTCTAAACAACCTGGCAAAGGTAAATCTTCCCGGGGAGGGAAGCAGAAAATGATAAGACTCACTCCCCAAGTTAGGCAAAACATCAAGAACATGAGGAAAGAGATAAAAGCTGCTGACAGAGCCATTGACATGTCGGGGAGTGAGTACGAGCCTTTCCGGGAGATCTCTTCGAACTCTGTGCTAGAATACATCCCTGACTAGCCGAAGAGGCATAGACTGAGAGATACAGCTCCAACATCCCCCATTGCCCAAGCAAAAGTGAACATCTTTTCTGGGTCGTCTGAGGGCTCAGGTGATGGTAGTGGGGAATACTCCACCTCTCCCACAACTTTATTATCTGGAGAGGTTGCAGTAGGTGATGAGGAGGAAGTAGGGGGAGACGAAGAATTTGGAGAAGGAGGTGAACCACAAGTGGGGGGGGGGGGTATTGCATGAACTAGGAAGCCGGAGGTGTGGAAGGATCGGTTTGTTAGTGAGGTAGCGTACTACAAGTTCCGGGAATGGTGACCAGTGAGGAAGTTAATCCCGGAGCAGAGTTTTATTGATAGAGACTTGCTACCTCACAACCCCAAAGCGGGAGGCAGTTTAGGACAAGAGTGGGCTGGGAACATTTTCTAGATGAGTGTGTGGATGCCAACGAACACTTGGTCAAGAAATTTTACAACAATGTAGCCCACATAAAAAAGGGCTCCAAAGTGACCAAGGTTCGAAATCTGAAGGTGTTGTTCGACGGGAAGACAATCAATGACTATCTTGGGTTTAATGAGGAAGATGAGACCCTATACATGGCAAAGATGGAAATTGGCAAGGAGGTTCGCCCCTGGCTAGCACAGTACTTGGCAATCCCAGGTACCACCCCCGACTGGTTGACTGCTGGAGTCAAGATCTTGAGACGGAGTTTGAACTTTGAGGCACGGGGGTGGGAGACCTTTGTATGTAGCAGGTTGGACCCCGCGACACATGAAAACTCCTTCCCTCTCCACCGGGCTGTGTTAGTGGCTTCGGTCATGGTGGGGTACCCAATCAATATGGGGAATATGATGTCGCAGATTATTACTATTGTAGGTACCGAGCATGATAGAAACGACCCATTCCCCAGTTTCCTCACTATGTACTTCCGAGACCTGAAAATGGAGAAGAGGCCCTTCAACATCAAAGTCAAAGCGAAGGCCGCTTTCTCCTAGTACAACATGCAGGGGGATGACTACCCCAAGAGCAAGAACTTCAAGAGTACAATTATTGCTCCAACTGGCTAGTCTGAAGAGCCAGTTGTGGTAGTGACTCCAGCTGAGCTTGCATCTACTTCCACTACTGCCCCTCCTGGTCCATCCACCTCAGCAGACCCAGAGATTCCATCTTCCCGGGCACATCCTATTACTACTCACCGACTGAGCCAGACACTTCTGAGTATCAACAACTGGATGCAGACTGCCTCATCCAAGTTGTCCATCCTGACTACCACGGTAGAGGCTCAGTCGACACCTCCAGCCCCACAGGTTTCCCAGTCGATAAAGGATGCTTTGAAAGAGATTTTAGACAACTAGAAGAAAATCCTTGACACTTAGAAGGTACTGACTAAGGCAGTTGATTCACATAGCAAGGCTTTCAAGGAGCTTGCTTGGGAGAAGAAGAAGCTGAGGAAGACACGGGCATCCAAGGAGTCCGTGAAGGTGTTGAGAGCTAATGTTGACAGACTGAAGGCGGATCAGTTGCCTTTAGACTTACTGCTCCAGGACCTAGTACCCGCAGCTCATTCCCAGTCAGAGCAGTCATAGAGGCCTCCCAAGAGGAAGAGGATGATTCCTAGAGCAGATGATGCAGTCATCCAGTTGGCCGACCTACCGGAGGCTTCCTTCAGTTAGCCTCAGGATGCACTTCAGGATCCTGTCCAGGTCCAAGCCCAGGTCCCAGCAGCAGCAGAGCAGCAGGCCACCGGGAACTAGTCTGAGGTTCCCGAGCAAAGTAAGGACCCTGGGACCACTCAGGAGCCTATGCAGATAGACAAGCCATAAGGAGTCCCTATATCCTTTTTCCTATCTCTTTTTGATGCTTTATTTGGTTAAGTTGGCATTGGGGACAATTCCAACTTTCATTTGAGGGGGTAGGCCCTACTTTTTATTCATTCGGATGATTGTATATATATTTGATATTTTTTTATGCTTTCTTGAATTTTCACCTTTGGGTTGTATATAATTTTAATATTTCATTACATTTATTGCACTTTTATTTTACTTTGGGTATGTATAATAAAGTTATGTTACATTGTACATATTCATCCCATCTATTGTATATTTGACAAATCGCCTCTTGTATATATTCATTTTACTTTCTGCCATTTTTCTTTCCCCAACTTCTTATTTGTGACTCGTAGCTTCTTGTTTTGAAAGTTTGCAATAAGCCTTTGGTTTTCTTAATGCCACGGTTCTTTCCAAAGGTGGAGTGTTGTGTGAACCGGGTGGCTCTTCCCAATGATGGATGGCATGACAACCTTCTTAAGGGTTTGAGTCCGTTTCTCTTTTTATTTTTAGTAGTTAAAGTTAAGGGTGCCTCAAGCAAAACTTCACTTGGGCCTAGCACATTTTCCTTTGATCTTATGGTCAAAAACAAATTGTTGTGTTTAGGATGGTGAAAGTAGTGACCTTGAGACTCTTGTGTTGACCGATAATCATCAAGTGGTTTTTTGGGACCATTGTGTGCTCAAATCTTATCTAAGGTTGTTGTGGGCCTCCGACTCTGCGTCTTTAGCAATCCCATAGCTTGTATGGTGAGTAATCACATTGCAAGTCCTAGTCCTGAGCCATTGGTCTAGAACTTGCCCTGAATGTTTGTTGAGGCAAAATCCTAAGTGAATTCTGACTTGAGACATGATTATAGGCTCTCCTTGGTCCAAATGATAGTTGAACACACCCATAACCTACCAATGATAAGATCCCTAGTTAACCCTTTTGAGCCTTAGACCTATTTCCTTCAAGAACCATGATACAAGCCTATACCCGTTCTGAAAGATACCCTCTCTTGGCACTTGATCTTTCCTTTAGCACATGGAAAAAGTATAGGTTTGGGGGGAGAGACGAGGATTGCAACAAAGTGGTAAAAAGGCACAAAAATGAAGAAAAGAAAAGGCAATAAAAAAGAAAGAAAAGAAAAATGGCAAATAGAATGTTTAATATGAAAAAGAACAAAAAGGGATTCAAGAAAAGCAAAGAAAGAAAGGTGTGGAAAGTTGAAAAGGGAGAAAAGGTTAGAAATGTATAAGAAAGAGTGACGGTGTGTCTCTCTAACCCTTTAGAAAGAAGTGAAATGACTCAAAGAGTCAAGTGAATGTGTGCCAAATGAATCAAAAGAAGTGCTTAAGGGAAGATGGAACTTACTTAGACCAAAACATTTCTTACCCCGAACCAAAAGCCTTCATAATGTCTCCACAAAAGCCCTATATGATCTTGAGTTGAATGAAACTTACATTAGTGGATACTCACATAAGGGGCAAGCATATGGTACCTAGAGCCGGACTTGTGGCTTTTTCTTGAGAGAGATGAGTGAACTTCCATTAACCTCGTTTTGAGTGCCACTATTCTAGAGGTGAGGTTTACTTAAGGATAGTTGAGGATGTGTGAGTTTGGGTTCCACAATGACCAAAGTAATAGAAAGAGCCCTTTGATGTGTTGAGCCAACTCTTGATGCTCTTGTGTCACACTTAATCCATGGTGTTTCAAAGAGTAAAAAATGTTAATGATTCATTTGTATTGAGGGCAATTGTTGGTCTCAATTGATGCTAGATTAAGTTACTTTAGGTCAGCTAAAAACTTCTTAGATTTTCCCTTAAGGGATTGGTCTTATTTTATTTGCTTGAGGAAAAGCAAAAGCTTAAGTTTGGGGGAGTTGATAACTAGGGATTTTAACGTATTTTATACTCCTTCTTGCTTATGCTTTGATTAGAAATTCATACAAAATAGTCCCAAAAGGCTCACAAGTTGTGCTTGATTGCAGGTTTAATCAACAAAGTGACAAGATGTCAAAGATCAGCTCAAAAGGAGTGAAACTTGCACAAGTACCAAGACAAGACAAAGCTCAGGCAAAGCAAGGCTAGTGCGGCCGCACTATATTCTGAGCGGTCCGCACTGTGAGGTTCAGAGAGCATGACTTTCAAGGCACAAAGGCAATGTGGCCGCACTAGGATTTGTGCGGTCCGCACTGAAGGCAATGCGGCCACACTCAATTTAGTGCGGTCCGTAGAACCCAAGATCAGAGAAGTGCCAGTTTCAAGGATTCAAGTTAATGCGGTCCGCATTCCATTTTGTGCGGACCACACTAGAAGCCTCTGCGGCCGCAGTCCATTCTCTGCAGTCCGTAGTGCCTGAGTTCAAAGAGTCAGATCTTCAGAGTTAGAGCCCTAGTGCGGCCGCACACCATTTTGTGCGGTCCACACTAACCTCGCAGGGGCATTTTGTCCAGAATTTTTAGCTTAGTATAAATAACTTCTTTTCCCATTTTTTAGGGTATCAGATAGTTTTGTAATGTAGCTGCACTAGTGGGTTCGACTTTCTTAGCCATTTTGGGCAATTTTATCTACTTTTCATCATTGAATCTTGTTATTTACTTTAGTGATTAATTAATATGAGTTGTTCTTCATCTATTTCTTGCTTTCCTTCTTTAATTATGAGTAGCTAAACCCATAATCTAGGGTTGTAGCTCAACTCTAGTGTGGGTAATTGATGAGTCTTGTATTTTAGGGCTAAATTGACTATAGGTGTTTGATATTTGGGCCTATTTCATGGTTAATTTCTGAATTAGTGGTTGCAAACACTAGTTTGTGTTTAGTTGACTTGGGTTCTTTTTGAGAAAGGAGCCTAAGTATCCGAAATTGGTCCAACAAGGAATTGGGGCATACTCAAGAGATTGATAGCCCCAATTAAAGGGTTAAACCTCGAGAGAGTAATACCCGACTTGAACCCTAGTTGCTTGTGCAAATTTGCATACCCAATTGGTCTTGAGAAAGTCAATTCGGGCAAAATCACTCGAACCACCGAGAGGTGTAGAGTGGGTAATATCGTGCAACGGTTATATCATACTTCCTGCAACAGTGCAGCAGACAATGCAGCAGTCACTTAGGCGGAAGTCACTACCCTAGTGCCTTTTAAACCATTTAAACAACCCGTAGCATTAACTCTTAGCTTAATCTAGTTGCATTTACCATTTGTAGTTTGATAATAGTAGAAGTAAAAAAGAAAACCCCCAAAATGATTAGAAGTGTAATTTGGAACACATACGCAATCCTAAACTAGATAGATACTCGATTCCAAATTTTAGCTCTCTGTGGAAATCGATCCCTACCCAAAATCGGGTAAAAACTGCTCCGACCCTCTCTCGCTACATAATCAGTAGTGCAGAGTAGGTTGCGATCATAGCTCGGCTTAAAAAGTGATCATAGGCTCTCCTTGATCCTAATTGAGACTTGAAAACATCCATAGCCCACCAATGATGATATTCCTAGTCAACCCCGTTAAGCTATAGCCCTTATTCTTTCAATAATCATAATACAAGCCTTTATCCGTTCTAAAATGCTCCTCTCTTGGCACCCGATCTTTCCTTAGCAAAAGGCAAAAGCATTAGTTTGGGGGGAGAGACGAGGAATGCAAAAGTGGTAAAAGGTACAAAATGAAGAAAATGGAAGGAAAAATGAAAAGAAAGAAAAAGCCAAAAAGTCAAAAAGAAAGCGGACAATGTAGAAGAAATGAAGGGATTCAATAAAAGAAAAAATAAAAGGCTTGGAAAGACTAGAAAGGAGAAAAAGGATTGACATGAACAAGAAAGCATGAAAGTGTGTCTCTCTAGCCCCTAAGAAAGAAGTAAATGACTCAAAGAGTCAAGAAATTGTGAGCCAAAATGAAGAAAATGAAGTGCTTAAGGAAATATGAAACTTCATAGACCAATATATCCTACCCTGAACCAAAACCATCATTACATTCCCGCGAAAGCCCTATGTGATCTTGAGTTGAGCGAGCTTGCATTTGTGGTGACTCATATAAGGGGCAAGCTTATGGTACTTAGAGCGGGACTTGTGACTTCCTTTGAGAGAAATGAATGTGTTTTCCACAATCCTCGTTCTGAGTACTACAATCTAAAAGTGAGGTTTGCTTATGGAGAGTTGAGGAGTATGAGTTTGGATTCCACAATGACCAATGTAGTAGAAAGAGTTTCCTTGATGAGTTGAGTCAACTCTTGATGCTTTTGTGTCACACTAAAGCCATGATGCTAAAAAGGTTGTGTATTGTTAATAATGCATTAGAGTTGAGGGTAATTGTTAGTCCCAATTGATTCTTGATGAGGTTACTTTAAGACAACTAAAATTTTCCTTTCTTTTATCTTGAGGAGGTGGGAATTACTTTGTTTGCTTGAGGACAAACAAAAGCTTAAGTTTGGGGGAGTTGATAACTAGGGATTCTAGCCTATTTTATGCTCCTTTTTGCTTAAGTTTTGGATTAAAAATGTGTACAGGTAGTTCCGAAAGCTAACTTATTGTGCTTGTTTGCAGTGTTTGGTCAAGAAGAGACAAGTAAGTCAAAACCAGCTCATAAAGGAGTGAAACTTGCACAAGTTCAAAGTTGAGTCAAAAGGACGCTGACAACGAAGAAACAGACACGGACGCGGAGGGTCCACTGCTGAGGCGGTCTTGATTACGCTCTCAACGGTGGCAAGGTTCAGAGAGTTGTATTTTGGGATTAACAAGTCACCGCTACCTGTGGTGAAATTGTGCGGCAGCGGTTGCTTTTGCGCGGCCGCGGTTAAGTTATCACCTTCAGCGGAAGTGAGAATCAGAGAACTAAAAGTGGAGCTCAAAATTGAAGACCGCGGTCCGCGCTTGCTTTTGCGCAGCCCCGATAGTCTTAGTGCTGTAACGGTCCATTTTCCGCTATCAGCGGTAACTTCGTAGGGGCAATTTTGTTCGAAAAATTTAGTTGTGTATTGTCACAACCTAAATCGATGGGCCAAAACGGGCTCTCGGTACCTTACTCAACCGAGTACCTATATAACATATCTTTCGTATCATATTAGCATAAGTAAATGAGCCAGAGAAGCTGTCGTGAGATAAGTATAATAAAACATGGAGAAATACTCATCATTGGACGATACAACATGTAATCCAAACTTATACATATGATGTACGTGCCTATAAGATCGGCATGACCCTTTATATACTCAAAACATAGGCCGACAAGGCCATACAAGTATCCGCATACATGATATCTATCTACAAGCTTCTAAGAATACGTAATATCATAAAGTTCGGGATAGAGTCCCGCCACGCCAAACAATACACATCTAACTCATACTAACCAAACAAGCAACTCCGAAGCAAATGGAGCGCACCAACATCTTCCGCTGAGATGATAGCCTACTTGGAGGGCTCTCAACCTGTCTATCGAGACCTAAGGGAAGGGCCGCGACAGGCACCCGGTGCCTTACTCAACCGAGTACCAACGCAACATATCTTTCTTATCATATTATCATGAGTAAATGAGCCAGAAAACCCGTCATGAGATAACAAGAATAAAACATAAGGGAATACTCAACATATGAAGACCCAACATGATATACAAACTTATATATGTGACATACGGGCCTATAAGGCCGACATGACCATTAGTAAACTCGAAACATAGGCCGACAAGGCCATACAAGTATCCATACACCTGATATCTGTCTACAAGCCTCTAAGAGTATATAAAATCATAAAGGTCGGGACAGGGCCCCGCCATACCAATCAATACATATCCAAAGCATACTGACCAAATAGGCAACTCTGGAGCAAGTGGAGTGCACCAACACCTTCGCTGAGCTGATAGCCTACTAGGAGGACTGTCAACCTATCATCCCAGGCAAAAGGGACGTCAGTACGAATAAAGTACCGAGTATGTTAGGCAGGAAAGCATAAACAAGAACAGTAATGTAAAGAGAGAGATAGAGGAGATACAACCTGTAACATCTGAGTGCCTCTAGGGGCTATGATATGAAATGCATAATACATATATATACATAAATTTTTTAAAAACATTCGCCTCTATGGGCATCATCATCATCATATCGTACCCGGCCTCAAAGAGGACCCGGTAAAAGCGTACCCGACCATCATAAGGTTCGGTAGAATTGTAATTGACCACGTGGAGCTCGGTAAACCCAACTGATCAGTGGTTGCACAATAGGTGCCATACCCGGCCGACTATAACGCGGCTCGGTAGAGTAAAATAGATACATATATATAATGCATGCTCGACTCATGGAATCACGTTCTAACCCTTTCGGAGTGATGTAAGGTCATTGCACCTTCAATTAACATTATGGACATCCCTACCATCAATATGAACCTTAGTGGGATTTAAGGATCATACACACTTGTTTAGAATAACTTTATAAGGAAAGAACAACATGGACAACCTTAGTTTCTAGGAGTAGATCCGTTATGAATTAACGTACCGTTTATGTTCATGTCACTTTAGATCATACCAAAAGAAAGAAGTAAGTGCCTTAACATACCTTAAACCCGTTGAGTCCTTAATCCCTTCCAAGCAACTCTTCAAACAAGTCAACTCAATCTATCATAGTATAAGGAGATTCAAAATCAGTGTTGAGCAAAGGCTAAGTCTATAACTTAAGCTAGTAGCTCGTTTACGTAAATTTTGGCAGCATCTCCCTTGTAACAAGGGCCTCCTCCAATACCATATACAAACAACAATGACCAGAGCAATCCATCAATACATAATTATCAATATCAAGACACCATATAACAACAACAAGTCACAACTACATTACGACGAGCGGCAAGCTCCGATTGGAATCCGTATACCCCTTATCAATCCTTATAGACTTCGTACTTCAACATAAAAGTATCATTAACATGATAATGAAGTCATTAATAAATGATTCCAGCCTTATACCATATATTTATAACAACGAAAATAATCCACAACTTCAACTATCCTCAATTAGCAACTTTATTCACTAGTTCATGTCTAGCCCATCCATTTAACTTAATCAACATCAAGATAACCTTAGGCACAAGCAAGATCACAATATACATACCTTATACAGTAACTTCAAGTCAAAATCCAAGTTATATTCAGTTTACAACAACCCTCAATAGCAATACAACACCATAGAAGTGACTTAAGCTAATCCAAGTATTATCTTGTAGTTTATCATCCTAACAACTTAACCAACATACGAGCAAGATTAAGCACAATTAGTAGGATGTTATACTCACCTTATACAGCAGCAATAACTTGGAATTTCATCCAAATACACCCCACAACAATCCTCAATGACAACACAACCTCAAAGAGGTGTTGTTCTTCACTAGAACTAAGTTTTGATGTTGAAATATGGTGTAATCACTTTGGAATCACTTCAAACCCTTGTGGTATATGTTTAGGAGAAGTTTGGAGACGAATATTAGTTGAAAAATGAGCAAAAATAGGCGTCCAAATCATTTATAAATTGAAGTAGGTCAACCACCGCCTAAGTGGGTCCCATTGGGAGCTGCTTGCGCCGTCTCGCGAAAACGCAAATATCTCTCTACTCCAATGTTGTATTGAAAAAAGGTTTAATGCGTTAGAAATTATACTCGTAGACCTTCAATTTGGTAGGTAGAACACCCCATGATTCCAAGTATATTTGGAGAAATTCTCAGAAACATTTGACCTAAATTTCAGCAAATTTATGAATGTAACTTGTGATGACCTTTATCAACTCTTGTTCCACAACTTGCTTGCCTTCAAAATGTAGAAAATGAATATCATACGACTAAAATAACTCATAGAATAACCTCCTTATCATGTTAAGAACCCTAGTCTCACCCTAAAGTACATGTTATAACATTCCAAACTTGTCGACTTTTGACGAAACTTATTTTCTTCAATTGGTTTAGCTTCTAAGATTTCCAACCCTCTTGGTACTCGTTATTCATGATCTTAAATATTTGTAACCTCCAAGGTAACATGATTAACTTACTTTATTTTCTTCCAAATATAATCTCATTTCCGAGCTTACATCAATGACTTACGACGTACTCTCACGTATAAAAACTTGGGGTGTAACACTCGACCTGTCTATCGGGACATGCGGGCATTAAACACAGCGTCCCCAGGCAAAAAGAGATGTCAGTACGAATAATGTACTGAGTATGTAAGACACATAAATAAGTACATAACAGACATGTAGGAAATATAGAGTAAATGACTCCACCTGTAAGTCTGAATAACTTTGTAAATCATGAAATAATTATAGTATCATGCATATGCGTATAAATGTCATGTCGTGCATAGGTACATGTTTCATAACATCATCAGCCTCTGAGGGCATCCCATCATATCATCTTGACCACTGTGGGCAAAATCATCAACGTATATCAGCTGATCAGGTGGTGATGCGTATATAATGCCATAACCTTTTCCATATATATATATATATATACATACATATATATGCGTATATAATGACATCTTGTCATGGGTCAATGTACATGAATGCAATGCATGAAAAGTACGTTAATAAAATCTTTCGGAATGTCATAAGACCATTTTGCCTTTGAGTAATATCATAAAGTACACTCTTTTCAACTTTCATATTTTTCTGAGACCCATGAATAGATGATAGAATAATATGACACATGGGGAATCAAGAATATAGGCACCCCTAGTATTTCTATGAATATAGTCATTTATAAAAGTTGCTTATTTTTGCTCGTTTCATTTGTATCGCATGGATCATGCCAAAAGAAAGAAGGGACAGCCTTAATATACCTGCGGTAGGGAAAAAATCTGTATGATATTCTCGGAAAAGGTTGCATCATACTCCTTTAGAACCGCAAAATTTTACGTTGCTAAGGTTTTAATAACTCTCGTTGGAATCACTTGGTTGCAAGAAGTTTTTGTTGAAACTTTGAAGAATGGCTAACATTTTGTTATGAAGTGTAGTATTTTGTAAGGAATTGTAGGAATCTTATAGGAATTTTATAAGGAATCACATCTGATTGTAGGGTAGGGTGGTTTGTATTGAAAATGTTAGAGATGAAATTGTTTGTAACTAAGAAATTTTTTTGAAAACGCTTGGGGGGTTTCTAACGCCTGTTTTGAACAATGTCAAGCTAGGAAGAAGGTTATGTCATTTCTTACTTGATCAAACTTACCAAACTTTACTAAATGTCTTATATGTAAGTGTTATATGTATGCCACCTTTCAATCAAGATTGTGAGTCATTTACTTTGAATATGGGCCTGCCACATCATGCTATTTAATACTTATCCAACATATTCCCAATTAATTAGGTAATGTCTCGTTACCCGGTAATTAATCAATTACCCGCATAATTAAGAATTATCTCAACTTACTTAAAATACTACTCTCTTTTAACATACCTTGTACACCTTACTAGCACGGTCATGTAGTACCTTATATGGTACTAGTCCATAAATACCGGGTATTTTAGCTCGGGCTATATTTTACCCCAAAATGCCAAACTTTGACGAAAATTCATTTTCTTTGACTTGCTTCCCCTTTCACCTTCACGAATTTGCTTATCACTTATGAAATAGCGTAATCCTTATAATCTCCAAATAATCTTTTACTTGGACTAATGTCAATTACCTTATGACAAATTCAACGTACATAACTACAGGGTGCAACATCGTCGTAACTTAATACTGCGAAGCGTAACGTCACTGTAATGTAATACTGCAAGGTGCAACATTGTCGTAACTTAATATTGTGAAGCATAATATTATTGTAATATAATACTGCAGGACGTAATATCATCGTAATATTGCGGGGTGTAACATGTATAAATAGTTCTTTTTCAGATTTTTAGGGCATCTGTTGTTTAGAAGAGTACGTGAACATCCGTTTTTAGCCTTTTGAGTAATTTCAAAGCTTGGTTAACCATTAATCTTACATTCTTCTCTTGTAATTACTTTTTATGGGTTATATTTCATCTAAATCTTTGATGTTTTCTTTGATTATGAATAGCTAAACCCATTAGCTAGGGTTGTGGCTCAACCCTAGTGTGGGTATTTAATGGGTTTTCTATTTTAGGACTTAAATGTTTATGGGTGAATGATATTTGGCTTGAATTATGCTTTAAATGTTGAATTGATGGTTGCAAACACTGATTTGTGCCTTTTTGACTTAGGCTCTTCTTGAGAAAGAGAGACTAAGTCTAGGAAATTCAGGCCAACAAGAAATTGGGGGTGCATTCAAGAGATTGATAGCCCCAATTAAAGGGTTAAACCTAGAGGTAGTAATACCCGACTTGAGCCAATTTTGCTTGCATTATTTGAACACCCAATTGAGCTTGAGAAATCCAATTAGTGCAAAGTCACTCAAACTACCGAGAGGTATAGAGTGAGTAGTTAAGCAATGGCTATATCATAATCCTAATTATAACAAATTTGCTCTAAGTTTTAGATCCCGTTAGATACTCACCTAGGTATAAGTCACTTCCCTAGTCCCTTTTTATCAATTAAGTAAACCCCTACAAAAACATCATACTTAGCTTATTTTCCTGCATTATTAGTATTAAAGTAAACCCCTACAAAAATATCATACTTAGCTTATTTTCCTGCATCATTAGTATTAAAGTAGAATAGTAAGCAAACAAAGAATGATTGGAAGTGCAATTAAGAACATCGCACATTGCTAGATTAGATAGGAACCCAATTCCAAACCTATCTTAGCTCTCTATGGATTCGATCTCGATCTTTCGGGTAAAAGCTACATCGATATCTATTGCCATTTTATAGTGGTATATGGTTGGAGCCGATCAGTCCTCAATCCGTAGGTGCGGATATGACAGAAGCAGCAACACCAACAATAATTTCTCAAGTTCAAACTTTTCGAAAACTATCCGAAATCATCCCGAGGACCCCGGGACCTCAACCAAAAATACGAACAATTCACCTATCACCATTCAAACTTATTCCAACCTTCGGAACGCTAAAAATGACATCAAAACACCAAATCACCCTCGGATTCAAGCCTAAGGATTACAAAACTTCTGAATTCTGCAAACGATGTAAAAACCTATCAAACCTCATCCAAATGACCTAAAATTTTGCACACACGTCACAAATGACACGACAGACCTACTTCAACTTTAGGAATTCCATTCCGACCCCGATATCAAGATTTCCACTGCCTGTTGGAAAATGCCAAATTTCCATTTTCGCCAATTCAAGCCTAAATCTACCACATACCTCCAAATTAAATTCCGAACACACTCCCAAGTCCCAAATCAGCTAACGGGGTTAATAAAATCATAAAAATCCAAATCCGAGATCAAATACTAAAAAGTCAAAACTTGGTCAAGCCTTTCAAATTTAAAGCTTCAAGCTGAGAGTCATTCTTCCATATCTGTTCTGATTAATCTGAAAACCAAAGCCGGCGATTTACATAAGTTATAATACATCATACGAGTCTAGCCATGCCCGAGAACTGGAGAGCAAAGTGTAAATGCTCAAAATGACCGGTCGGATCATTACAGCAAAGTAGGGAAATTCCTCAATCATCGGGTGGTTATTTTGGAGCACTTTTAGCCGAACAGGTTCTGGTTGAAAGAGTTTGGCCAGATCTAAACTTATCTCCATGGGCGAATGAGGTGCGAGGAAATAATTTCTCTCATAGTATACATAATCCACAAGCCGAGTGGTAAACTTTAATTTTCCTTTGTGTTACAATGTATGTTTTTGTGTATTGTATTTGTATTAACCCTCATATATTCCATAGGGGGTATAGACCAGATATGAATTTACAAGTTATGAACCAACGGCCAATTGGAATATGCCTAGTTTTAGTGTGTTGGATCATGGTGGTCCATCCGGGAGTCAGTATCAACTAGGTAATGTGCATCATGGGATATCAACACATTATGATTTGTAAGTGAATATATTAAGTTATATATATTGTTTGGACCAATTTCAACAACTCATTATTTCTTTGGTTGTGTAGTGAAAATGAGCAACTTAATGGTCTTGTCCTCACTCAATTGCCCGAAGACGACGTATTTACTCGGGATCTAGCAGATGCGCAAAGTCAGGAAGAAAATAGTGATTATGACAACAATGTCGATGAGTCTAGAGATGGCACAACTTCCCTGACGAGGTGATGAGGAGGAGGAAGAGAATGCCGAACCTGATTTGATGAGGGAGCATGATCCACCTCCCATTCAACCAAGAGTGTACGAGTCCCACGTGCCGTTTCATTCAAGGCACATTACTTACCTTGATCATTTGCCAAGTACGCCGGATGTGGATGCCCTCACAAGGGATATTGATGAAATTCAAACAGTAATGTGGGATGAATCTAGACCAACGGTGCTGTCAAAAGGTATGCTTTTTCCTGATAAGGCGCGCCTAAGCAGGATGGTTAAAATGTACATCGTAAAAGAGTGTCGTGAAATGACGGTATGGGATTTATCTCTAGATGTATACAAGTTTGTTTGCCAAAGATAGTTTACGGGTTCTAATTAGATGTTGCGTGCGATAAAAAAGAAAACAAATATGTGGAAAGTGGGTAAATACATTGGTACCCACAATTATGAAATGGACACATTCAGTGGGAATCACTTCAACTTGGATGTTGACTTGATTTCTCTTGTCTTGATTCCACACATTGAAGCATCCATAAGGTACAAGATCAAAGAGTATATTACATCCGTCCACCAAGAATATGGGTATACCATTACCAAAAGAAAGGCATATTTTAAGCGTAAACGTGCATTTGAAATTGGTTATGGTGACCGGGATAAGTCATATGCATCTCTACCCAGGTACATGGCCGCATTGCAACACTTTAACCCCGGGACTATTGTTGAATGGAAGCTTGAGCGGAGTGCGAGAATACCAAAATATATATTCAGATATGTATTCTGGGTATTTAAACTAGCAATTGATGGTTTTGTGTATTGCCGGCTTGTTACGCCCCGACCTCGGGAGGCGCGACCGGCGCTCAATCGAGTAAACCCCAACTGAGCAAGCCTTATTCATACATTTATACCCAACTCAATACGGTTAAGGGAACCGTGCTTTTGTTTATTTAGACAATAGAAAAATCGAACATTCACATTATTAATCCATTTTCATGTCACAAACCTAAAACCATGGTTAAGTTCAAAGATTTCCTACAGTTATAGTTTAGAAGAACTAGAGTACATAGTTACAACAGAGTTCATTGACCCATCCACCACCCGTACATAACCCACACAAACGTCTATGGAGCCTCTAAGGATACAAAAGACAATAATGACAACGCCGACAACAAGGCCCCGGCTATACCTCAAAAGTGGATATCTATAACAAAAGATGTACAACATAACCCCCTTGAAGGAGAAGGGGCTCACCAAGACTTTGAGAGGAGGATGCTCCGCTACGCGTGATCGACACTATTCCCTATGGAGCCACCTACATTCATTTAAAAATGTAGCGCCCCCGACAAAAGGGACATTAGTACCATGGAATAGTACTAGTATGTATAACTAAACACCATCCAGTTAGAAAGAACAACCATACAAGAGTAAAAAGAAATCATAAGGACAACAAAGCTTCAAATAAGCACCACATCAACAAAATATAAGAGGTTCACATAGTTTTCACATAATTTCTAAAATTTTAGATTGGGGCATTCCATATCATTGCATCATCATCCATATTACCACCGCTTTCTTGAGCGGATTCCGATCATGGCCCGATTGTCTAAGTCGTCTTACCAAGACGTTACTCTTATTCCATTCTCACTTTCCAATTTTCAATTATCAATACATTACCACCATGTGTGTATAACATGGCATTCGATCACGACCCGATAGGCTAAGCCGTCTTACCAAGATGTTACTCTTTTCCGTTAATCACCTCACTTCAATCTTTGGTTTCACATTTATTAGTTTATCGGCACTTGGGGCCATAATTACCACCTTCCATAACTCACGTTTCACATTATTCCTATTTTCAACATTGACCTTGCCATTTAAGATCATAGGCACATACAAAAGCAATTTAAGTTATAAGCATAGAGAGGAATTCATCTAGTTCGGCATATTAATCACAATGTAACCTTGACTTGACATTTAGGCATTTAGAACATAGCTCATGTTCTCCACATATCCTCAATTTACAAAGAATAACACATTAAACACATGGAGAAGCACCTTCCACATACATTTTTACAACATCAATTCATTTGACATAACAAGTATCACATCAATCAATTTCGGACTTACAACATTTGCACGGGCAGCATGGAGGCTCAATTACTAAGAGGAGGGGGGTTTTAGCCATACATATCTCAATAGAGCTTTCCTTAAATCCTTATACTAAATTCCGGAATTTCCTAGCAACTTCGATCCATTTTATGAAAATTACAAGTTGAACCAAGAATTAGAGACATGAATAAGATTCTAGCTTATTTAAGTAAATTATCAAGCACTAGGTGTGCACAGTAATTTTTAGGACCCTTTTGTGAGAGATTTTCATCATCCTATACCACAATTGTTATCTTTTTGGTTTACAACCTCCCCATACCCCATTATCTTTTATGCATGCAAGATTATCAGCCATTATACCCATGAACCCACTTGCTAATCACTTATTTTAATAAAAATTTCGAAATTATAGATGAGGGTACAATTTCTTACCTCTTAGGGTGAAGACCTAGTAATTTCACTTGACAATCTTCAAGGATTTGGGGCGAGGATTGAGTGGGGACTTGATGAAGATCATTGTCTCTCTCTAGAACTTCCTCTCTCACTTTATATGCAGTGAAATAACAGAAAAATGGTCTAATGGGGTGTTTTTAATGGGATGGGGTCGGGTTTTAAAAGTTAGAAAATAGGAGCCCCGACACGATTTGCGATTGCATAATGAACATGTGGTCCGCAGAATGGACCGCAAAAATGGCCCCAAAACCTGAACAAACTATCTGGGTATGCGACAGAAATGCGGTCCGCATACCTGTTCTGCGGTCGCATAATGCACCGTAGAACTACCCTTTACAAAAATTCCAAGGGGATATGCGATGACTATGCGGCCCGCATATTGATTATGCGATCACATAATTGGCCGCATAGTTGACCTCAAAATTAACCATCACACTACCTGACTCTGCGGCGACTATGCGGTCCACATAGCTATTCTGCGATCGCATAATGGACCGCAGAAACACACTTTTCTGGAAAACATTATTCCTTAACTTTTTAATGCACGGATCAATCCAAGGGGTCCGAACCGCGTCGAGCTTGTGAGCCGCGAGGAGTTAAACAAATCTCTAACACATATACCTTACTTGGCACTACGAGCTTTTGGGTTTTGAGTAGAAATTTTCACGGGGCCTTACATGGCTGGTAATATCCATGGACGGTACTCATGTCTAAGGAAAGTATGACATTAAGCTGTTGATTGTCGTTGCAATAGATGCTAATGGAAAAATATTTCCCCTAGCTTTTGCCATTTGTGCCAATGAAAGCCAAGAGCGTGGACGCTATTTTTGAACCACTTGAAGGAGCACGTTGTCAAACAATGTTAGGGTATTTGTCTAATATCTGATCGGCATGGCGGTATTTTAAGTTCTGTACAACATTTGCCTGAATGGTAGGAACCGTATGCATACCACCGTTATTGTGTGAGGCACCTAAAGGCCAATTTCCAAAAGAAATATCCCAACAAGGAGTTGCATGATTTAATATGGATGGCTGCAACTGATCACCATGAGTGCAAATTCAGGAGGCGCATGGAATCGATCAGGTAGGAAGACGAAAGAGCCTATCATTGGTTGATGCGACATGAGCTTGACAAGTGGACATTGCATGCAGACTGTGGCAGACGATGGGGAACCCTGCCAATAAAAGTGTTGTCGCGCCCCCTTTTTCTCGCGAAATCAGGTTTATGAGATTTGGTATGGGACAACTCGTTCCTTTCAGGAATTGAGTTTTGCATTTTTTAAGAGTCGCCACCTAATGATTTAAGGTGCATTAGGACACCAATTGAGTTCAATTCTAAGTCATTTGAATAACCAGAGATAGGGTACAGGCTTGAAGTTATCCCAAGGGAAAGGTGTTAGGCACCCCTAAGGATCCACTAGTGTGGTTCCCGACCAGATAGTTATTGTGAATTTAGCAAATATACAAGTACATGCTCAAATATTAGGGGATTTAAACACATAAAAAAAGAAAGAACAATTAAAAGAAGAGTTAAAAAAAAGGAGTTTGCAAATAAAAGGAAAGGGGATCCTAGGTTTATATTTAATATGGATCACGTCAATGCAATACCCGGTAATCACTCCTCAAAAGAGGGGTTACACGTGGCATCAACGCACCGGTCATCATATCCATATCTACCCTTCCCACCCCGTTAAGGTATTAAAGCACGGATTGGTCTCGATTACTATTGCATGCTATTACCCGTCCCATTCCTATCAGTCCCGGAGGCACTTAGGACTACTAGTCCTAAAGGGTGGGATATTAGGCTGATTGGTTTCAAAGGATAAAAATCAAAGGCGACATACAAAAAAACGCATACTGCATGTTGGGGAAGCATATAAACAAATAAAGGCTCAAATATACCTCATTGAACAAAAGCACATAACTAGCATGACTTGCACATATTTTTTAGGTCTGATTAAAATACTAAAGACGAGGGGAATTTGATTATTAAAGCAGATTTGTTTATTACATAACTCAGATAAGAAGTCCGAATCAGGCCTGCTTGCTGGCTGTAATAATTAACAAAAGCGGACTCAATTTTACAGTCATTACTCTAAGGCATGCTTAAGTATTTAGATGAGGTCCTATAGGCATGATATCTACTTAATTCAGAAGGTGGTGAAACACTGATAACTCAAAGCGAATTGTTTGAAATCCTATAAGCATGCTTGCTAAACCTTGTTAAAATAAGGAATCATATTATTAAAAAAAAGATTCAGAATGGGCGAATTTTAAATTTGACTAGTTTCAGTTTCTGCAGATGACAATATCCACTATCGCTGATTTTTACTCCTATGAACATGGTATCTAGGATTACTGATTTTAGACCATTGTAGACATAATTGTCGATTTTAAACCTTTGCATACATAGTATCTAAATAATGTTAAACCCCTATAGGCATAATATTTAGTAGACAATGAAAACAGGCGGGTTTTCACTTGGGAATTCCTATAAGCATGATTTCTATTCATTATGCTGATTTTAATAGGCGACTGGGTTATAGCCAATTGGGCCCTAAAAAACATGATATCTAAACGGTGACAAACATGAATAATTTTAGATAATTCCTATAGGCAAATTATCTAGATGTGAAGTTGAACAAGTAGGTCCTAATATGATATGAATATGCTGAATTAAAAGCAGTCCTACATGCATGTTTTCTAAATGCGAATGGATCATGTAGAAAAAGCAGTCCTATAGGCATGTTTTCTAAATGCGGATTGGACATGTAGGAAAAGCAGTCCTATAGGAATGTTTTCTACCCTTGAGCATGTATAATTACCCAACCCTTTTCACTAGCCAGCCCCTAATGTTCGTTACAAATTATTACAAACCAGGATTACTGAATCACATCAGAAAAGCACAGAGAAAAGTTACAACCAGAGGAAGCCTGATTCTTGACTTCCTTTCTGAGTTATGGAGTAAACCATCTCAAAATGCCATTGATCCAAAGCCTTTCTCAGACTTGAGTGTGTCAGAGCTCCCTAAGGGCCTCTATAGGACCCCGGGCAGTGCTCACAACCAAGTTACATAACCAGAATGGAGATGAGTGTAGTGTGGAAATGCCAGCCCTCATGTGTCCAAGTTTAGAGGGAGCTCATGGGTCCCAAGGCAAGGCTCACATGAGGGGGGCAGAACTTAAGTCTAAGAAGAGAGTGAAAGTGCAGAAATAGAGTTCTAAGAGCTAAAGGAATAAAGGAGAGGGAATGGGTGATGGGAGACAACCATTAACATTTCAGGGAGTCAATAACTTCACACAAAGGGGGTAGGGGATTGGGAATCCATTGCAAGGAGCTTATACACTTAGGCATAGGTTAACTTTGGGTATGTACAACAATAGATAGTGCTGACATGCCTGTAAATCAACCAGAACACACAACATATAAGAGAAACATGGAGGTTATGATCCTAAGAGAATCAAGTTTGGGACATGCACAACAATTTCCAATGTTGTCATGCCCCAAACCAACCACAAGTATTAAACACATTGGGGTAGTAATTTAGAATTCACAAGTCATGATACATTGATTCAGAACAGGAGAAAGAAAATTACAGCATGCTAAACAATGGTACTGCGCTAAATACAAACAGTAGGCAGACAAGAATGCAAGAAACAGTAAATAAGCATATTGTTGTTAGTGCAGAAAACTTAATTAGAATATACCAGTAAGAAATGCAAATGAAGAAAATAAGCAAGTTTCCCCACAACCTAGCCTTGGCTTTCAGCCGGCTAGGTAAGGCAGCAATATAGTAGTAACAGAGAAATGAGAGATTTGGTGGAGTGTATATTTGAACTCAAGTGTTTATGCCTTATGTTCGTATTTTTTGAAAGAAAAGAAGTACATGGTATTTATAGCTTTTTGAAAACGAGTAAGAGAGGGTAATAAGCTACAAACATGGAAACAATCATGATTCAGAATCAATTATACAAGTGATTACCTTTAATTAAGGGATCACTTTGCTTAACGGGTAGTGACAGGTTCAAAAATAAGGAAAGAAATCAATTTATAAGCAGGCTGATAGTTGCCATAAAAGAAGTAGTAAAACACTAAGTAGGCCATCGAGTCTATGTACAGAGATACACTAATTTTAGAAAGAATTCAGCAAGGCAAAACAGGAAAAGAAAATCAATTAACCCTAACTGGCAAGTGAAATCAAAATTTCACAAAGGAAAAATTCGAAATCAGTCACAAGTTGAAGGTCAAACAAATAAGGAAACTTAGCATATAAATAGGGTGCATGAACACTATACATGCGAGGCCAAGCCTGCTGGCAGAAGGAAATAACATACAATAGTAGCACAAACTTCAGTGGATATCAACATTCGAAACATGATAGCCCAGTAGGTCAAGTAGTGAAGAAAACATAGAATATCAAAGCATGTGAAGATCTCACAGTAGCAGGTGAAGAAAACCCCTCTTGAAAATTAGGGTTTCGAGCATAATCGATTTTTAGAGATGAGAGAAAACCAAAGTTAGAAGAATCACACAGAGAAATAAGAGATTTTGAGATAAAGAACTTCAAAATCGAGTTATGCACTTAAACGAACAGCCTCAGACCCAAAACCATAGGATTTTCAACAATAGAAGAGTTTTTAAAAGAGAATAAACAAACAAATCGGACAGAAACTCAGGCAAACAAACATTCGTCTAATAAACAGTCATAAGAAATTAGGGCTTTTAACATGCAAACTCAAGTAGAAGAAAGATATAAGGAAACACAGCAGAACATGTCAAAAATCAAAGAAAAGTTTTGAAATAAACTAACAAGAACCCTAATCGTAAAAGATAATGAGTTTTGAAGGCAGAGTTTTAAAAGAAACTTTGAGAAAAATGCTTAGCAGTTCAGAGAAAACATAGATCTGAAATAGATCTAAAAGAAATCGAAAGAATCTTAGAGGTTAGGGTTTTAGAAGAACCCCAAGTGATGAGAAAAGCTTTGAAAACCATCGATCTAAGCAGAAGAGTCAAGAGTCTGACTCGAATAGCCATGGCTGACCGAAGAACAACCATGAAGTGAATCAAACAGGTTCTGGACCAAGCTCTTTCAAGATCTAGCCTTGAGACCATAAGAATCAAACAGTAAGCCATGGGAGGTTGATACAGGTCTTCGATGACCTTGGAAGCCATAGATTTGGGAGGTATTAGGGTTGGGTTGGGTGGCGGCGGCTATGGTTCATGAGGGATTGCAAAGAGAGTTGAGACGGAAAGGGATTCAAGGGCAGCGTTTGGTGTGAAATGAGGTGGGGTAAGGGGTCGTTTGAGGTTAAAAATGGAAAGGGCCGATATTGGCCGTTGATCTAAATGATCAACGGCCAGGATTGAAAGGGTTAGGTAGGGGATCCGGGTTGGGTTATTTAGATTAGGTCGGGGGTCGGGTTGAAATTGAAATTGGGGGACTGTTTTGGGTTATAATTGAAACTCAATTTGGGCTATAATTGCAATAGCCACTTTTCCCTTTTAATTTTATAAAAAATAGTAAATTAATTCCTGGAAATAAATTGAAGGCACTAAAATGATTTGTAATACATAATTATCAATTTAAAAATACTTGACTTAATGTTTTATAAATATAAACACAATTAAATCTAAAAGAGGCTAATATTACAATTATATGCAATTTAGCTTTAAAAATACTAAATAAATTTGTACAAATATGCAAAAATTATCTTGACTATATTTTAGTATAAATATGAGAATCCAATAAATGAATCACCAAGATTGATATTTTTGGGAATTATTATTGGGTTTTTTATGAATAAAACAGAGGAATAAATTGGTTAAAAAATCTTTAAAATTAATAAAACATTGAGACATACTTATATATGCATATATATGCTATTTTGAAATTATTTTTCATATAAAAAATATACAGGAAAAAATTGGATGTCAACAGCTGCTCGTCTTTACCCGGGAAGGATGAAAGAGTTGTCGGGTAAAGATATGATGGCCAATTTTGACCAAGCGAAATGGTTTGAGAAATTAGGCCACACCCTAGCTTCTAAGTTGCCTACATATCCCTGGTCTTATAGGAATCAGGCCATATGTAGTTCGAGATTCGTTCGCAGGGTATGCCGATGAAGACTTTCGAGAACGGACGCAATATTCAAGACGGGGGAATGGTTAAGATTGGACATGGCTGCGGGAACTGGAGCGGGATCGCTTTTGCCGAGATGGCCGTTGCTTGTTGGTTTACCTGCAAATAAGCAATACAAGCATATATTGTGCATAAATTTAAACATGATGCAATTTCCCGTCAGACCATAAGGATTGTCTTCGGACGGTTACAATGATGTCCTTAGAACATGATGTCCTGGGCCATGAAGCTTATAATAAAAGATTCACAGGCCATGAAATGCTGCTCTCGGGCTATGAGGATGATGCCTCCAAACCATGATGCCTTTGAATAATGATATGCAAAAGATTAAAAGGGGTCCTCAGGCTATGCCATGGCGTTCTCGGGCTATGAAAATGGTGCCTTCGAACAATGATGCCTTCGGATGATTTGGCGATCTTTCAGCCCATGAGATGCAGTATTTGCCAATCTTTTAGCCATGCAAATGTAGATAAGGTGGCGATCTTTCAGCCATGCAAATGTAGATAAGGCGGCGATATTTCGGCCATGCAAATGTAGATAGGGTGGCGTTATTTCAGCCATGCAGATGCAGATGGAGGTTGCGTTTAACCTTGGAAGGCAGAATGGTAGCCATATGCAATGCAGAAATGCAGATGGTGACAGGGTTTAGTCTTGGAAGGCAGAATGGTAGCCTTATGCAATGCAAAAATGCAGATGGAGACAACATTTAGTCTCGGAAGGCAGGATGGTAGCCTTATGTAATGCAAAAATGCAGATGGAGACAGCGTTTAGTCTCGGAAGATAGAATGATAGCCTTATGCAAGAAATAAAGTAGCAAACGGTAACAGAGCTTTCTTAGCTGATAGTGGATTGCGATATTGTGACTGCTGGGAATATGGTGACACACGGAACGTCACCGGTATGCATGGATGGCAAATGTGAGTAAGTGTGACAGTTCTGAGAGTTGTATTCCTGAATGATGTTTGTCTCATGAGTGTATTGTATGTATGATGCTTTCGTAATCCAAGTGCCTGCATCCAAAGAAAAATCGTCAGTTTTGTAAAGGGGGAAGGTTAGTTCGTATCCCCACTGGCTCTGCTTGACTTACTTGGCTTCGATCTGGTGATACTATATGTATCATTGGGGTAGCGTAGCTAAACAAGGCAATTTCAGTAATAAACATGCATGATTTGTAAAAATATAACATAAGTATATAATTAAGATAGTTTTTTAGATGAACCGATGACTGTGACGTAGTTCGAGACATTGCAACCTCTCTAGCTATGGAATTTTGAGGGTCCTCCTCAAAATTCTGCCCCAGTTTGATGGGTTGACATTTCTGTCTGTTGCTCGTGCGACGATCAGCTGAAATTACTTCGAAATTTTAAAGGTCCTCCTCAAAATTCTGCCCCAGTTTCCAATTTCAGGGGGGAAATGAAAATTTTATTGAGTTGTGACCGAACCCATAGGGCTGCATACGTATCCCCTCTTAAACGGGAATCAGGTCAGGCGTAGTTCAATTTACATCATATAAGGGAAGCATAAAGATTACACATAGTAACGCTTGACTGCATCTGAGTTGATAGGTTTTGGCCAGACTTCTTCGTCCATTTCTATAAGTATGAGGGCTCCTCCTATCAGAACCCGATGAACCATGTATTGACCCTGCCAGTTGGGAGAGAATTTCCCTTTGGTTTCATCTTGATGCGGAAAAATTTTCTTTAACACCAGTTGCCCTGGTGTGAACTGTCTCGGCTTGACTCTTTTGTTGAAGGCTCTAGACATTCTGTTCTGATAGAGTTGACCATGGCAAACTGCGTTCATTCTCTTTCCATCTATAAGGGCTAGTTGCTCATAACGACTTTTCACCCATTCTGTGTCGTCAAGCTCAGATTCCTGTATGATCCTTAAGGAGTGAATTTCTACTTCGGTGGGAATGACGGCTTCTGTACCGTAAACCAGCTTATAGGGGGTTGCCCCGGTTGATGTGCGGACTATGGTGCGATACCCCAATAAAGCAAATGATAACTTCTCGTGCCACTGTTTATGCTTCTCTAACATTTTCCTCAATATCTTTTTGATATTCTTGTTGGCGGTTTCTACAACTCCATTCATCTAAGGCATGTAGGCTGTAGACTTCTTGTGTTTGATCTTGAAAGTTCCACACATAGCTTTCATCAAGTCACTATTAAGGTTGGAGCCATTATCAGTAATGATTGACTCTGGAATCCCGAATCAACAAATAATGCGGTCACAGACAAAGTCTGTCATGACTTTCCTAGTCACAACTCTGTAAGATGTTGCTTCGACTCATTTGGTGAAATAGTCAATTGCTACCAGGATAAATCTATGCCCGTTGGAAGCGGCAGGCTCGATTGGTCCAATAACATCCATTCCCCAAGCGGCGAACGACCATGGTGAGCTTGTGGCATTAAGCTCGTTTGGCGGTACCTTTATCATGTTTGCATGTATTTGACAGCGGTGGCATTTCTGGACATACTGGATGCAGTCCATTTTTATAGTCATCCAAAAGTAACCAGCTCAGAGTATCTTTTTTTCTAAGACAAAGCTGTTCATATGTGGACCGCAGGTCCCGACGTGAATTTCCTCTAGTAACTTGGATTCTTCTTTTGCGTTGACATACCTTAGTAATCCCAAATCAGGAGTCCTCCTATACAAGATTCCTCCGCTATGAAAGAAATTATTGGACAACCGAAGTGTGCGTTTCTAAGTAGGATTTGCAAGTTTTGGGTACTCTCCTTTTGCCAAATATTCCTTGATATTATGAAACCAAGGCTTTCCGTCTGCTTCTTCTTCAACATGGGCATAATAAGCCGATTGATCATGGATTTTCACTGGAATGGAATCAATGAAGTTTTTGTCTGGATGTTGTATTATGGATGATAGGGTAGACAATGCATCAACGAACTCATTCTGGACTCTAGGAACATGTTGGAACTCCGTTTTCATGAACCTCTTCCTCAATTCCTGTACATGATGCAGATACGAGAGTATCTTGGAGTTCTTGGTCGCCCATTCTTCTCGGAACTGGTGTATGAGTAGATCTGAATCTCCGATCACTAACAACTCTTGAATGTTCATGTCAATGGCTATCTTGAGCCCTAGGATGCAAGCTTCGTATTTGTCCATGTTGTTGGTGCATGGAAACCTGAGTTTGGCAGACTCCGGATAATGTTGACCGGTTCCCGATACTAGGACTGCTCCTATGCCAACTCCCTTGAAGTTTGCTGCTCCATCGAAAAACATTCTCCAACCATCATAGGATTCTTCAATGTTTTCTCCTATGAATGATACCTCCTCGTCAGGAAAATACGTTTTCAGGGGTTCGTATTCTCCATCCATGGGGTTTTCAGCAAGGTGATCTGCTAGTGTTTGTCCTTTGTTTGCCTTTTGAGTTACTTAGATAATGTCAAATTCACTCAACAAGATTTGCCACTTGGCTAGCTTGCCAGTGGGCATGGGCTTCTGAAAGATGTACTTCAAAGGATCCATCCTTGATATGAGATACGTGGTATAGGCACAGAAGTGATGCCTCTGCTTCTGAGCTACCCAAGCCAAAGCACAGCAGGTGCGCTCTAACAGAGAATACTAGGCCTCGTACGGGGTGAACTTCTTATTGAGGTAATAGATGGCCTGCTCCTTCCTCCCCGTTTCATCATGCTACCCTAGAACGCAACCGAAAGCTCCATCTAATACTACAAGGTAGAGTAATAAGGGTCTACCTGGCTCAGGCGGAACCAGGACTGGTGGTGTTGACAAGTACTCCTTGATTCTGTCGAAGGCTTTCTGGCAGTCATTGGTCCATTCGGTAGCGGCGTCCTTTTTTAACATCTTAAAGATCGGCTCACAGATAACTGTAGACTGTACTATGAACTGACTGATGTAATTAAGCCTTCCCAAGAAACTCATCACATCCTTCTTGCTCTTTGGTGGTGGCAATTCTTGAATAGCTTTGACTTTTGACGGATCCAGTTCTATTCCTCGGCGACTCACAATAAACCCAAGCAATTTCCCAGCGGGAACCCCAAATGTGCATTTTGCGGGGTTCAGTTTCAGGTTGTACCTTCACAGTCTATTAAAGAACTTCCTCAAATCTTCCATGTGATCAGTGGCTTTCTTAGACTTGATGATGACATCATCTACATATACCTCAATCTCCTTGTGTATCATATCGTGGAAAATGGTGGTCATGGCTCTCATGCAGGTGGCCCCTACATTCTTCAACCCAAACGACAACATCTTGTACCAATACATTCCCCACGACATAATGAAAGCCATTTTCTCAGCATCTTCTTCATCCATCCAGATCTGATGATAACCAGTGAAACAATCTACAAATGATTGCAACTCATGCTTGGCGCAATTGTCGATCAGGATGTGTATGTTTGGCAAAGAGAAGTCGTCTTTTGGACTGGCCCGATTGAGATCCCGGTAGTCGACACAGACTCTGACCTTCCCATCCTTCTTTGGTACAGGCACGATGTTGACTAACCACATCGGGTATTCTACTACCCTGAGAACCTTAGTTTTGACTTGCTTAGTGACTTCTTCTTTGATTTTCAAACTCATATTAGGCTTGAACTTTCTGAGCTTTTGCTTTACCGGCGGACATGTTGGATCGGTTGGCAGTTTGTGAGCCACAATAGACGTACTCAGTCCAGTCATATCATTATACGACCAGGCAAATATGTCCTCATATTCTCTTAGAAAATCTGTGTATTCCTTCTTTTCTGATGGTGATAAGTGGATGCTGATTTGTGTTTCTTTGACATTTTCTGCATCTCCCAGGTTAACAACTTCTGTCTCGTCTAGGTTAGACTTAGGTCTATTTTCAAAATTCTCAACTTCTTTAACAATCTCCTCTAGTATGTCATCCTCATCTGAAGCTATGTCCGTTTGTTGCGTTGTCTCATTGCATGTCACAATCATTGGCTCATCAAGATAAGTAATAGTAATGTTGTATAAGTAAAGTAATGAGAGAAAAATAATAATGAGCGTTGATTCATAAGAAAAGTCAAAATGCTTTGATAAATTGCATAACTATTTTGGAACATTAGAGATATTATTGCGGTAATTAAAATGCGAAAATAAAATCATTTAGTAAAATAAAGATAGTGCATGATGCTTGTTTTAGCCTTGCTACCCCGAGGCTCGTCGGGCTCTAGTTGTCCTGATGGTCCAGTTATTGAGGCGTGCTCCTCTGCTTGCAGCCTGTATGGAAGGGCCTTCCTCCCCTCCTCCTCGAGAACAACACAACAGTCCATGTCATTGTCTTCTAAGAACAAGTTCTTCACCGCTGCTAGTGCTTCCTCTTTATCTAACCCATAAATAATGTCGGCCGGTTGGAAGGTCTGCTCCAGATGTGGTATTGGCTACTCTAGTGGATAGTAAAGACCGCGCCATGGTGGTGACCAGTTGTTGAATTCTTCCCAGATGTACTCATATCCCATGTAGATAGGAATGTTATGGTAGCTTGGTGTGTGGAAATGGTCATTTGTGGAGTTCTGAGGTTCTGGGATGAGTAGTGGGGTGTTGTTTGAGGTATGGCAGGTGTTGCAGTGATGGTGAGGAGCGAGATAGCTTTGTTGCTTTGGGATATTTTGTGGAGGTGTAGGGTTCTGAGCATTTGGGAAATTGATATCTGGAGTGGTGAGGGAAAATGACAGATTTGCCAGATTTCGAACCTGATCAAGTTCTTCCTGGAATTTCAACAGCTTTTGTTCGAGTTGGGATGCATTTTCTTTGGAAACCTGAGTACCGTGACCATGAGTGACCTCTACCCGTTCAGTTGAGTTCTTTTTTTTGACATTATTCAAATCCTCCATCTTCCATTTGTTCTTGTTTTTGACAGGACTAAGAGGGGGAATGGGTGGAGGGCCCCTGGATCTCGTGGAATAAGATGATTTTGTCAGAGTGCACGAACTAACCTTTGAGGAGGGGAATAGTAAAAACAAAAATAAAGAATAAAACAAAAGGTAACCAAGTTAGTGAGGATTATAGGAAGCGTTGCAATATTTAAACACATAATGCGGGAATGTAAATCGTGTCCTAATTTGGGGACCCCTTTGTGCCCGAGGTAGGCCTAGCGACAAATTAATTTGGAGAACTCAGAATGCTAAATGCCTCATTTTATTGATAGAAAATAAGACGAATCCAAAATCGACACTAAACAAACAGGAAATAAATGTCACTAATGGCCATTGGCCTTATTACATTTTATAAAGCGAAAAGATAAACTCCTATCTATTTGGTCCCAGAAGGACCTTCCTCAGGTTGAATGCTCTCGTTAATCAAATCCTCCAGTTCCCGTAGGTTCACCAGTAAAAATCCCTTTTCCAGGTGTTCTATTTCGTTTCCCTCAGTGTTTTGGCAGTCGGTGACTCTCTTCCTCACTTTTCCTTCCAATTCTAGTAGACTGTATTCCAGATATTCCAACTTTTCGCTAGCATTGGCGGCCCTCTCTTTCCACTCATTGATTTTGTCATTTGATGGAAGACTCCTCCACCTATCTAGCAAGAGTGAGGGTATGCTAACCATACCAAAGTTGGGGACCTCGTTCTTCATTTTCTACAAAACAAAAGGGTTACGACCCTACCCCTACCAGACTCGACTATTTAACATCAACAATTAGCATGAAGCCTTTAGTTCTCCGAATAAATGCACAGAACGTGGTGATGTCCATTTGGGTTTAGGGAAACCCAGTGGACTTTGGACAAGGCTTATCTTAAAGAGTCATTATGCAGACAACATAACTGACTTGGCTAGGTTTTACCATGATGCATGCACAGTTTAAATAGAGTAAGGTTTCTATGGGGCTTTAGACTGGTACCCTTCAGCGGACAACTCAAGGGGGAAAGGCACGGAACCATCGACTACACCGTTGATCGACTGGTTTTACCGCAAATATACCTTTTCCGGATTTAGGGGGTAATAATATAGGAAGAGCGCAACCACTCATTATAAGCGTTGCTATGTTATTTGTTTGGGCACGAGTTTGATATGATCTTGAGCATGATTATGAAATAATTAAAAGCATGTTGGCACGTATTTACACGTTAAGGAAATTGAAAGGAGGAATTGAAGCAGTAATAAAAGGAGGAAACATAAACAGAAGTTAGTTTTGCAATTGAAAAGGGAATTGAATGCTTAAAGAAATTAAGCAAGTAATTGCACATAAAGGAGCATAAATTCACAATGATAGTCTGAAATGGTAAAAGCCTAAAAATCCCAGCAGAGTCGCCATGCTGTCGCACCCCCTTTTTCTCGTGAAATCGGGTTTATGACATTTGGTATGGGACAACTCGTTCCTTTCAGGAACTGGGTTTTGCATTTTTGAAGAGTCACCACCTAATGATTTAAGGTGCATTAGGACACCAATGGGGTTCAATTCTAAGTCATTTGAATAACCAGAGATAGGGTAAGGGCTTGAAGTTATCCCAAGGGGAAAGTATTAGGCACCCCTCAGGATCCACTAGTGTGGTTCCCGGCCAGACAATTATTGTGAATTTAGCAAATATACAAGTACGGGCTCAAATATTAGGGGATTTAAACACATAAAAAAGAAAGAACAATTAAAAGAAGAGTTAAAAAAAGGAGTTTGCAAATAAAAGGAAAGGGGATCCTAGGTTTATATTTAATATGGATCACGTCAATGAAATACATGGTAATCACTCCTCAAAAGAGGGGTTACACGTGGCATTAGCGCACCGGTCATCATATCCATATCTACCTTTCCCACCCCGTTAAGGTATTAAAGCGCGGATTGGTCTCGATTACTATTGCATGCTATTACCTTTCCCATTCCTATCAGTCCTGGAGGCACTTAAGACTACTAGTCCTAAAGTGTGAGATATTAGGTTGATTGGTTTCAAAGGATAAAAATCTAAGGCGACATACAAAAAAACACATACTGCATGTTGGGGAAGCATATAAATAGATAATAGCTAAAATATACCTCCTTGAACAAAAGCACATAACTAGCATGACTTGCACATACTTTTTAGGTCTAATTAAAATACTAAAGACGAAGGGAGTTTGATTATTGAAGCAGACTTGTTTATTACATAACTCAGATAAGAAGTCCGAATCAGGTCTGCCTGCTGGTTGTAACAATTAACAAAGGCGAACTCAATTTTACAGTCATTACTCTAAGGTTTGCCTAAGTATTTAGACGGGGTCCTATAGGCATGATATCTACTTAATTCAGAAGGTGGTGAAACAGTGATAACTCAAAGCGAATTGTTTGAAATCTTATAGGCATGCTTGCTAAACCTCGTTAAAATAAGGAAATTAGATTATTAAAAAAAGATTCAGAATGGGCGAATTTTAAATTAGACTAGTTTCAGTTTCTGCAGATGATAATATCCACTATCGCTGATTTTTACTCCTATGAACATGGTATCTAGGATTACTGATTTTAGACCATTGTAGACATAATTGTCGATTTTAAACCTTTGCGTACATAATATCTGAATAATGTCAAACCCTTATAGGCATAATATCTAGTAGACAATGGAAACAGGCGGGTTTTCACTTGGGAATTCATATAAGCATGATTTCTATTCATTATGCTAATTTTAATAGGCGACTGGGTTATAGCCAATTGGGCCCTAAAAAAACATGATATCTAAACGGTGACAAACATGCATAATTTTGGATAATTCCTATAGGCAAGTTATCTAGATGTGAAGTTGAACAAGTAGGTCCTAATGTGATGTGAATTTGCAGAATTAAAAGCAGTCATATAGGCATGTTTTCTAAATTCGAATTGAACATGTAGAAAAAGCAGTCTTATAGGCATGTTTTCTAAATGCGAATTGAACATGTAGGAAAAGCAGTCCTATAGGCATGTTTTCTACCCTTGCACATGCATAATTACCCAACCCTTTTCACTAGCTAGCCCCAAATGTTCATTACAAATTATTACAAACCAGGAATATTGAATCACATCAGAAAAGTACAAAGAAAAGTTACAAGCAGAGGAAGCCTGATTCTTGACTTCCTCTCTGAGTTACGGAGTAAACCACCTCAAAATGCCATTGATCCAAAGCCTTTCTCAGACTTGAGTGTGTCAGAGCTCCCTAAGGGCCCAATAGGACCCCGAGTAGTGCTCACACCTAAGTGACATAACAAAAATAGAGATGAGTGTAGTGTGGAAATGCCAGCCCTCACGTGTCCAAGTTCAGAGAGAGCTCATGGGTCCCAAGGCAAGGCTCACATAAAGGGGGCAGAACTTAAATCTAAGAATAGAGTAAAAGTGTAGAAACAGAGTTCTAAGAGCTGAGGGAATAAAGGAGAGGGAATGTGTGATGGGAGATAGCCATTAACATTTCAAGGAGTCAAAAGCTTCACACAAAGGAGGCAAGGGATTGGGAATCCATTGCAAGAAGCTTATACACTTAGGCATGGGTTAACCTTGGGCATGTACAACAATAGAAAATGCCGATATGCCTGTAAATCAACCAGAACACACAACATATAAGAGAAACATGGAGGTTATGATCCTAAGAGGATCAAGTTTGGGTCATGCACAACAATTTCCAATGCTGTCATGCCCCAAACCAAACACAAGTATTAAACACATTGGGGTAGGGATTTAGAATTCACAGGTCATGATACATTGATTCAGAACAGGAGAAAGGAAATTACAGCATGCTAAACAATGGTACTGGGCTAAATACAAATAGTAGGCAGACAAAAATGCAAGAAACAGTAAATAAGCATATTGTTGTTAGTGTAGAAAACTTAATTAGAACATACGAGTAAGAAATGCAAATGCAGAAAATAAGCAAGTTTCCCCACAACCTAGCCCTGGCTTTCAGCCGGTTAGGTAAGGCAACAATATAATAGTAACAGAGAAAAGAGAGATTTTGTGGAGTGTGTGTTTGAACTCAAGTGTTTATGCCTTATGTTCGTGTTTTTTGAAAGAAAAGAAGTACAAGGTATTTATAGCTTTTTAAAAATGAGTAAGAGAGGGTAATAAGCTACAAACATGGAAACGATCATGATTCAGAATCAATTATACAAGTGATTGCCTTTAATTAAGAGATCACTTTGATTAACGGGTAGTGACATGTTCAAAAATAAGGAAAGAAATCAATTTATAAGCAGGCTGATAGTTGCCATAAAAGAAGTAGTAAAACACTAAGTAGGCCATCGAGTCTATGTACAGAGATACACTAATTTTAGAAAGAATTCAGCAAGGCAAAACAGGAAAAGAAAATCAATTAACCCTAACTGGCAAGTGAAATCAAAATTTCACAAAGGAAAAATTCGAAATCAGTCACAAGTTGAAGGTCAAACAAATAAGGAAACTTATCATATAAATAGGGTGCATGAACACTATACATGCGAGGCCAAGCCTGCTGGCAGAAGGAAATAGCATACAATAGTAGCACAAACTTTAGTGGATAGCAACATTCGAAACATGATAGCCCAGTAGGTCAAGTAGTGAAGAAAACATAGAATATCAAAGCATGTGAAGATCTCACAGTAGCAGGTGAAGAAAACCCATCTTGAAAATTAGGGTTTCGAGCATTATCGATTTTTAGAGATGATAGAAAACCAGAGTCAGAAGAATCACATAGAGAAATAAGAGATTTTGAGATAAAGAACTTCAAAATCGAGTTATGCACTTAAAAAAATAGCCTCCAACCCAAAACCATAGGATTTTCAACAATAGAAAAGTTTTTAAAAGAGAATAAACAAACAAATCAGACAGAAACTCAGGCAAACAAACATTCGTCTAATAAACAGTCATAAGAAATTAGGGCTTTTAACATGCAAACTCAAGTAGAAGAAAGATATAAGGAAACACATCGGAACATGTCAAAATCAAAGAAACATTATGAAATAAACTAACAAGAACCCTAATCGGAAAAGATAAGGGGTTTTGAAGGTAAAGTTTTAAAAGAATCTTCGAAAAAAATACTTAGCAGTTCAGAGAAAACATAGATCTGAAACAGATCTAAAAGAAATCGAAAGAATCTTAGAGGTTAGGGTTTCAGAAGAACCCCAAGTGATGAGAAAGGCTTTGAAAACCATCGATCTAAGCAGAAGAGTCAAGAGTCTGACTCGAATAGCCATGGCTGACCGGAGAACAACCATGAACTAAAATAGAACATGATCTGGACCAAGCTCTTTCAAGATCTAGCCTTGAGACCATAAGAATCGAACACGTAGAAGCCATGGGGGGTTGATACAGGTCTCCGATGACCTTGGAAGCCATAAATTTGGGAGGTACTAGGGTTGGGTAAGGTGGCAGCGGCTAGGGTTCATGAGGAATTTCAGAGAGAGTTAAGAGGGAAAGAGATTCAAGGGTGGCGTTTGGTGTGAAATGAGGTGGGGTAAAGGGTCGTTTGAGGTTAAAAATGAAAAGGGCCGATATTGGCCGTTGCTCTAAATGATCAACAGCCAGGATTGAAAGAGTTAGGTAGGGATCCGGGTTGGGTTATTTAGATTGTGTCGGGGGTCGGGTTGAAATTGAAATTGGGTTGGGAAATTGGGGGCCTATTTTGGGTTATAATTGAAACTCAATTTGGGCTATAATTGCAATAGCCACTTTTCCCTTTTAATTTTATAAAAAATAGTAAATTAATTCCTGGAAATAAATTGAAGGTACTAAAATGATTTGTAATATATAATTATCAATTTAAAACTACTGGACTTAATGTTTTATAAATATAAACGCAATTAAATCTAAAAGAGGCTAATATTGCAATTATATGCAATTTAGCTTTAATAATACTAAATAAATTTGTAAAAATCTACAAAAATTATCTTGACTATATTTTAAATTTAAATATGAGAATCCAATAAATGAATCACCAAGATTGATAACTTTGGGAATTATTATTGTTTTTTTTATGAATAAAATAGAGGAATAAATTGGTTAAAAAAATCTTTAAAATTAAGAAAACATTGGGACATACTTATATATGCATATATATACTACTTTGAAAGTATTTGCATATAAAAAATATACAGGGAAAAATTGAATATCAACAAGTGTCAGAGTCTTTCAATGGGTTATTGAAGTCTGTATATGGATTGCATGTCACTGCCATAATGCGGAAGTCATTCAAACAGATGGCAGAGAGGTTTGTTGAAAGGCATAGAGGTGCATCAGAATTGATGGAGAGGGGTGTTGAATTTATGCCAAACCCAATGAAAAGATTTGAGAAATACAGGAGGCGAGCACATTGACAATCATTTTTACAGTATTGCCACAAGCAAAATATTTTTGAAGTTCGCACCTCTATCCATCAAACCGAGGTAATAATATACACACAGTAAATGAAGCCAACATGATGTGTTCTTTTATGAAATGGTCCATCGACCACATGTCGTACTCACATGCCATCAAGTGTTTTCAACATACAGGTTTAGGGCCAACCAATTATGTTGATAAGCAATAATGTTGATGCATACTTAAACACCTATAGTGGGCAGTTGCAGGCAGTGGGTCCCGAGCATTATTGGTTGTCGGAACCATTTAAAATGGTGTGTAACAAGGACTATTTGCGTAAGCACAAGTGCAAAAAAGTGCGTATACGGAACCAAATGGATGTTGGTGATCCGTTTATGCGCGTAAATGTGGCATATGCTCGCAAATATGACACAACCGTCGTAAATATCCTTCAGCTGGTTTGGGTGGCTATGGTAATGCAACTCCTGGTGGAAGTTCATCTATTGTGCCCAACTATCAAGGATACACGTAGTGTTTTGTTTATCTTGTTTGTATTGTGGTTGTGATAAGTGTATGTACTTATTTATCTTGAAGAATGTATGACATAAAATTATATTTCCATTGCTGTTAAATTTTATTGATATTTAACATTAATACTTCAGTACAACAACCTTAAGTAAAGGAGTTAAAAATTTAAATTTGAAGTGATTTGGAGTAGATTTGGGCAAGATTTGAGTTAAATTTAAGAAAAGACGCAAGTGTTTGTAGACAAATCTCCATTAAATGACTTCAAATTTTATATACAATCTCCTTATACTATTTCTAATAAGTATAAAAACGTGGCTCGCCTGCAAAAGATAACTTCTAGAAAAGTTGTATTGTACCTGAAACAATCTTTAACACGCGAAGCATAGCACGGTTAAATACTATGTTATGTGAGTTGTCTTGTTGACATAAAAAGCTGCTCGCCTGCAAAAGTCAGTCGCCTGCAAAAGCTATTTTGTACCCGAAAGAATCTTTAACACACGAAGCATAGCGCGATTAAATACTACGTTATGTGGGTTTTCTTGTCGATGTAAAAAGCTGCTCGCCTGCAAAAGTGTATTGTACCCGAAAGAATCTTTAACACGCAAAGCATAGCGCGGTTAAATACTACGTTATGTGTGTTGCCTTGCCTATACATAACTAGTGCATTTTAGTAATTATCTGTGCACTAGTTATTATGTGTGCTTAATCAAAACAAATAGCAAAACTTTCCATAAAAGTAGGGTTTTTTTACATTAACAAATGTCTGGACGCAGGACCAACCAATGTGCTATTGTGGCAAACGATGTATGATGAATTCATGTTGGTTCGATGGTCATGTTAGGTGCAGATGTTGCATGTGTGTAAATAGGTTTGGAGACAATGACGGAAATTATTGCAATTTTGAGGAATGGTTTGATGAACCCATTGAGCAGGAATGCTACAAAAAATCTTTGCAGTATATTTGGAATATGAACTGTGAATACCAACGTCGTGAATCTGAAATGAAACGAGAAATTGTGGCATTGCAGGAGAAACTAAAAGAGGCGGAAGAAGAAAAAAAATAGGCTGGAAGAACTTTAGTGGTTGGAGAAGAGAATACTAGGCGGTAGTGACTAAATAATGACATGTATGTATTAAGTATAGTATTTTATCTTTATATTTTTCGTGTCTTGTATTTTCATAGTTGTACTAAATTTAAATTATATTAAGTTGCTATGTTTGTGTTTGTATTATAGTATTAAAATAACGAAGAACCGGAGAAATAAAAACATAATGCACATATAATGTAAACAATAAAAATAGTTTTTATTATTTACTGATTGTTATATGTACATAAAATATAAAAAAATTAGTGTGTCTCACATCCTTTATGCTTTAAAGTAGCCGCTGGCCTCAGGCGCATCCCATCCCGCCCGTCAACACTATCAGGATCATCCTCATCACGACGCCTCTTTATCAGAGGATGAGCTGCAACATGATCGTCAGTAAGGTTGGCAGGCTCGGTAGAAGGGGCCGTCAGTACAGCAGTAACCTACAGAATAATGACATATTTTAGTATATGAAATATATAATAGTAATGTAGGGGTTGATTGCATAAAAATAATTAAAATGTCTTACCATGGTCGCAGCGGGCTCCTGAATATACTCATCCGTCTCAGGAATGTGAGTGTCGCACCTAGTGGCCTCCGCGACGGGCGAGGATGATGGCTTCAAAAAAAATGCTTTAGATATGTATGACTAATCAATGAGATAAATACAAAAATAAAGTAATAGTAATACAAACTAACCAAATCATGTAGAATATCCTCAGCATCCCTCGGTGGTGATCCATTACTAAGTTAGCGCCCACTATCCACATCTCGTACCGAACGAGCATCAGCAATCGTCGATGCCTCTGGAGGGTCAGCAAATAATGCATCCTAGTCATGTGAGGTAAAAGTCGTACCCGCAATCGATAATGGAGCTGACAGGGTCACCTGCGAAGTCCCTAGAGTAAGCCTCAGGCTAAATGACGGGATATAACTAGGATCAAGGTGGTCACCCAGCTGATCAACTCCAACATCCTCAATAGGTGCCTCAACGCCCCTTTGCTGGGGACCCCTACCTCGTGGCACACCCCGACCACGTTCAGGTTGCACTGATGGACCACGATGGTACTGCTCTGACGCCATATAATCAACCTCATGTCCTAAGCGCTCATCATCCCGGGCTCGCTGCAATGTCCGGGAAGCCAAATCTGTAACCTGCTAGCCATAGTCGTGCAAAGTGGCCGCTCCCTCGCCAGTATGTTGCTGCATCTGCAGTCCTAACTGGTGGAACATATGTAGTCCAATAACCTGCACAACATGTAAAATATTAATTGCGAAACGATAATTTTAATGTTATAACTAACTATACCAAATAACATACCAGCGCCTCATGCCTCCCGATGTATAGAACGAACTAACTGCCAGTGCGATAAATAGGATTCCCAATGATAAATTGGGTAATGCTGTGATACCAGCCGATATACTCATGCGCACTAGCCATAAGTTCGGATGGAGGGGGTGGAGGAATCAGTTCACGCCGCTGGTCCCAAGTCTCGATCTGCGCCTCTAGCCATGCCTCATATGCCTGGTCAACCCTCGAGCGATCATTCCGCTGGTAATGTGTCCTAACCCAAGCAGGCGGTGGAGGTACAAGCTGTGGTCGACCAAACTAGTGAAGGACTTGCTCGGTGGCATGATGCTCGACAATATAGAGACACGTCAACGGGATCAAAGAGCTCCAGATAAGTCTCCCCGTAAAGCAATAATCGGGCAAATCAGCTATTAGCTCATCGCTGTATGGCCTCCAAATGAATTATTACGTAAAAACAAGAACCGTGAGTATACAAAACAGATCTAAATCTAGTCCAAGTAAACTTAAGTATAGAATTACCTGCGCGTCCTCCAGCAAATCAAACAAATCTCTGCAATAAGGGAGATTATGTTAAGCCTCGTACTTGCATCCGTATCCTTGCCTATCAACCCACCTCCCAGCCAAAGGGAGAAATAGTGGAGGTGGTTCATCCTGAGCTATGGGTGATAGAGGTGACTGAAACTGTTGGAACCGCTCCAAGGCCCAAACCTAATATACAATTTGGACGTAAAATTTAAGGTATATTTTTATGATGTATGTTATAATGAAGAGAGTATTTGACTATGTTTTCACCTGCAACAACGGCAAAAATCCTGCAACATCTAGTTGGGTGCCCATGCTCGCCTGGCACATCTGCCTGTACAAGTAATCGAGAACAGCAGCACCCCAACTGTAATGATGTAAATCATCTAGCCGCTCAAGATGATGAAGAAATCTCAAGCTAACTAGGTTTTCCGAAGTGTTCGGGAACAAAACCCCTCCAAACATAAGCAGCAACAACAACCTCGTGTACCGGTGAATATGAAGCTCCGGTGTATCATCTGTGATGTCATCATGCATGGACTCCAAATGCAGCCGGGCAGGCGTCAACGTAAGACGACTAGCACAACCAATACACCCTCATCCTCTGGCCGGAAATCGATGAGCCGCTGTAACGTGTCCAGGTACTGAGCTCACGTATAATCTCTCATAAGTTGTGGCAAAGCAACAGGAAGTCCATCAACCGGAAGCTCATACAGAACATCCACATCCTGCAGCGTGATAGTGGCCTCGCCAATGGGAAAATGGAATGTGTGCATCTCTGGTCGCCACCGCTCTATCAAAGCCGTGATCAATGACCAATCCAGTTGCAGCCGGTCGATCTCAATGATCCTATAAAAACCCGTATCCTGCAGGCGTCTGACTATACGGGGATGGAGCTGGCGGTCCCTAAGAAAGTCCCACATATCGTCTATTCTCCTATAATGTAAAGTTTGGGCCAATAATTGCCCCTCTCATATGTAGGAAGACCTATGCTCCGCTTGTAGCAATAGTAGCTCTAGGGAGGCAGGTCCGGGATGCAAAGGCAGAACCTCCATGACGACTACTGTAAATTGAACAAAATTAATTACATTATTTTTCTTTTCCACTGCTTAAATATATTGCAATACCTTGAAATATTAAATTTTATTCGATATTTTTACTATATTGTTTATTAAGTTGATACATTTTCAATATTATAATTTTATATTTTATATATTACTTTAATATGTTAGTTTTATTATTTTATATGTTAGTTTTATTATTTTATAAGTTAGTTAGTTATTCACATATTTTTTACTATATATGATTTAATTATTAAATATTTATATTTTGCTTCTGGACACAATATTTGAGGCCCTGTAGTACCACTGTATCCTGAATTCTTATGTTCATGATGAGAAAAATTTTCCGATTTTTCACTCAACAGGTATGTTATTTTATATGTTAGTTTATTATTGTATATGTTAGTTTTATTATTTAATATATTAGTTTTATTATTTTATATGTTTGTTTGTTTGTTACTGACTTATTTTTTACTATACTAAAATTAAATAATTAATTTTCATAACTATACGAGATTTAATTATTAAATATTCACATTTTGGTTCCGGACACAATATTTGAGGCCCAGTAGCACCAATGTATCCTGAATTCTTATGTTCTTATGTTTGTTGACTATAATTGGAGATAGTTTGTATTTGAACTATTAGATTTTTGACGTATTTTTGGGAATAAAAGATACTTAAATGCTTAATTTCTATAACTACAAGGATACTACGCTAAAAGGCACTACGCTAAAAGGCACTACGTTTTACTGCGCTAAAATATCACTACATTACAAATACGAGCACTACATTAGGCCATAATATACCACTACAGGGAACTAAAGTAAAAATTTATCTAGTTTACTATTCTTTTAGCAAATTAATAATCTAAATCGGATAAAAATAATAAATTAATTTAATCACAAAACAATCACGAAATTATATATACAACAGTAAAAAGTAACGAATTAATATTTTTTTTAAAACTAATAATAATTTTTCTATTTTATAATTTTTTTAGCACACTAATACTATAGCCCGGATAAAAAACAACAAATTAGTTAAATTGTAAAACAATCACAAAATAACATAGAGCACACAAAAAACGACTAATATGCATTTTTTATACAAGGTTTAACAAAAACTAAGCCGAAATACCTCGATTTAAGGTTTTTAGAAAGTCGAAGATTTTGTGATTTGGAGTCGAAACAAGCAACAACGTCCGAGATAACGCCTTAGCTAGCACGTGGGACCGAGAATATTTATTTTTGTGGGACGGGTGGGCTCCACTCAAGCTTTTTTGGATTAAAAATGGGGGGGGGGGGCGATCCTTTCTTAGTTTAGGGGGGGGGTCCGACTTCTGTTCTATTTTGGGAAGGGAAGTGTGACGACCCGGCCAGTCATCTCATGCGTTACCGCTCTGTTTTCCCCATTTCTGTTTCTTTATGATTTGTTTATCCGTGTTATGTAGTCTCGGGTTGGTCGGTTCGAATCCGGAATAATTTTGGTAAGGTTTGAGACACTTAGTCTCTTTTGAGGAAGCTTAAGTTGGAAAAGTCAACTGGATGTTGACTTATGTGTTAGAGGGCTCGGATGAGAGTTCCGATGGCTCGGATAGCTTCGGGAGGTGATTTGGGACTTAGGAGCGATCGGAATGAGTTTGGGAGGTTCGGAGTAGATTTAAGCTTGAATTGGCGAAGTTGATATTTTGGCGATTTTCTGGTTGGTAGGCGAGATTTATATGTAGGGATCGGAATGGAATTACGAGAGTTGTAGTAGTTCCGTTGTGTCCTTTGGGATGGGAGTGCAAAATTTCAGGTCATTCGGATGTGGTTTGGTTGGGTTTTTGATCAAAAGCGGAATTCGGAAGATTTTAGGAAGTTAGGCTTGAATCAAATGTTTTTTGGTCGATTTGATATTATTTGAGGTATTTTGATGATTGGAATAAGTTTGAATAAGGTTTTAGGATATGTTGGTGCTTTTGGTTGAGGTCCCGGGGGCCTCGGGGTGATTTCAGATGGTTGACGGAGAGTTTCAGAAATTGTTGCAGTTGTAGATTTTTGCTGCTTCTGGTATTTCCGCACCTGCGGATTTGGGACCGCAGGTGTGACACCGCATATGCGGAAGAGGAGTCACAGAAGCGGAAGAAACCGTAGAAGCGGTTGTGGGACTGCATCTGCGAAGACGCATGTGCGGTATAGTTCATCACATATGTGAACCTGGGGACTTAAGTGATTTCCGCAGAAGCGGTTCTAGGATCGCAAATGCGGTACCGCATAAGCGGTAAATAGGGCCGCAGATGCAAAAATGCCTGGGCAGAAGGTATAAATTGTGCCCTTCGCGATTTTGAGCTATTTTCACCATTTCTATCTCAGTTTGGGAGCTTTTTGGACGATTTGAAAGAGGGATTTCAAGGGAACTTCATTGAGGTAAGGAATTTGGACCTAAGACTCGTTCCTATGCTATTATTTCACAAACTAGGGCTTGGAAACTTAGACCTTTGTTTGAGGATTTGAAGGACCATTTGAGGTCGGATTTTGGAATTTTTGATATGGATGAACTCGTGGGGAGATGAGGAATCTATTGATGTAAAAATTATCAAATTCCGAGACGTGGGCCCTGGGGTCGAGTTTTGGTAATTTCAGGATTTTTGGTATTATTTGATTGTTTTCGCTTGGGCTTCGTTCCCTTAGAATATTTTGACGTCGTGATTCTAATTTTGGATAGATTCGACGCGAGTGGAGGCCGATTCAAGGGGAAAAGGCGTCGTGGAGTAGTATTTTCATCGGTTTGAGGTAAGTAACCATTGTAAATCTGGAACTGAGGGTACAAAACCCCGAGCGTGTGGGCGTGCACCTGTAGGGATTATGACTTGGTCCGTCCCGTAGCAACTATTAAGCCGCGTATTTGATTTGGAACCTTATATTATTCCGTACTTTAGTCATTTATACTATATTATGGGTTGTATGCCATGTTTGGGGCCTTGTGCCGACCTGCTGATACCCTTAGGGGCATTTTTACTGTTTTTCCTCACTTTATTTGTTGAAAGAATATCCTCAGTCATGTGGTACTTGTTTAAATGTTTAAAACTAGTTTTATCACTCCACTTCTAATTGTGAGGACTCTTTGGGCCGAGTTCCCTAATTTTTATTATTGTGCCCGAGAGGCTGTGAGGTTAATGACTGAGAGAGGTTGAGAACCTGATAGCGAGGATATTATATGTATATATATATATTATGGATCGGGCTGCACGCAGCAGCGATATATGTATTGGATCGGGCTGCATGCCGCAGCGATATATATATTGGATCGGACTGCGCACCGCAACGATATGATGTTTGGGTTGTAAGAGCCCCTCCGGAGTCTGTACACCCCAGTTAGCATAGTCGACTATAAATTATGGATCGGGCTGCACGTCGTAGCGGTTACTATGATTCCTATTATTATGAGATATTAATGAGCCTGAGATCTGAAAGTGAGTATTGAGTGACGAGAGTGAGTCACGAGTGACTGAGAGGCTGCCTGAGAGGCCGTATTCTGAGTGATACCTTGCCCGAGGGGTCCGGTTATGATATTTTTACTGATTTCACTCTTCTTTTAAAAAAAGCCTCTGTTGGAAAAATTGCTAAGTATATGATTTCAAGTGTTTAAACTAAAATTGATGATTTTACGACGAAACTGATTTTAAACTGTGAAGTTGACCTATTATTTTGTTGTTTATTCAGTAATATGATTTTTAACTGCTCGTCACTACTTTCAGACCTTATTTACTTTAGTAACTTACTGAGTTGGCGTACTCATGCTACTCCCTGCACCTTGTGTGCAGATCCAGGTGCCCGAGTGGTAGAGTAAGGGTCCTCAGCTGATCCAGAGGTTGCCAGAGATTTCAAGGTACCTGCATGGTGTCTGCAGCCCTATTTTCTCCTTCCTATCTTATTTTTTTCCGCATTTTCTAGACTTATGTTGTATCAGACAGTCAAATATGTAGAAGAGGCTCTAGACTCGTGACACCAGATATTTGGGGCTGTGTAGTTCATGTTTATTTGACTTTCGCTTATATTTTGTTATTTTAAACACTTATTATGGAAATTTGGTATCTAAACCTGTGTTAGAAAATGGTCTTATAAAAGGAACTTGTTGTGGTTAATGGTTTGGGTTGGCTTGCCTAGTAATGTGATAGGCGCCATCACGACCGGGTATTTGGGGTCGTGACAAGTTGGTATCAGAGCCTAGGTTACATAGGTCTCGCGAGTCATGAGCCAGTTTAGTAGAGTCTCTTTGATCGGTACGGAGACATCTGTATTTATCCTGAAGAGGCTGCAGAACCTTTAGGAAAAACTTCAAATTCTTGTCGTGCGAATTTGTTGATCTGAGTACTAAATTTCTGTTGTTCCATTCTCTCACAGATGGTGAGGACATGTGCTACCGGGCAGGACGAACGACCGCCAGTACCACCAGTTGGGGCCACCAGAGGCTGAGGACGAGGTCGAGGCCGTGGTAGGGGCAGAGCAGCTAGGGCAGCACTTGCAGATCCACCAGTTGCCCCAGTTCAGAATCAGGTCCTAGTTGTGGACGCTAAAGCAACACCAGCTCAGGCACCGGCTGTGACTATTGTGATTCCGGGCCTTCAGGAGGCTTTAGCTCAGATCTTATTAGTGTTTACCGGTTTGGCTTAGGTGGTTTCAGTTACTACGACTGCAGCTACTTCTTAGGCCGGGGGAGGCACCCAAACTCTCGTTGCTCGCACACCTGAGTAGGTTGTGTAGGGACTCCAGACACCGGGGGCACCTCCAGCCCAACCGGTTGCACTAGCTCAGGAGTTTGTGGTACCAGTTATGTTGGACGACGAGCAACGTCGATTAGAGAGGTTTGTTAGACTCAAGCCTCCGACTTTTAGCGGTGCGAGGATGCCCAGGGGTTCTTAGATAAGTGCCAGAGGATTCTTCATACATCGGGGATTCTAGAGACCAGTGGTGTAGCTTTTACCACCTTTCAGTTTTCTAGGGCTGCCTTGACTTGGTGGGAGGCATATGAGAGGCGTAGGCGTGTTGGTGCAACGCCCCTTACTTGGCAGTAGTTCTCTATTCTCTTTCTAGAGAAGTATGTTCCACAGTCTTGCCGAGAGGAGCTGCGCAGGCAGTTTGAGCAGTTGTGTTAGGGAGAGATGACTGTGACGCAGTATGAGATACGGTTCTCTGAGTTAGCTCGTCATGCGGTTTGGTTGGTTCCCATAAATCGGGAGAGAATTATGAGGTTTGTTGATGGTCTCACATATCAGCTTCAGATTCTCATGACTAGGGAGAGGGTGGCATGTGCTACTTTCGAGGAGGTTGTTGACATCACCCGTGAGATTGAGTCAGTTCGCCGCCAGGAGCGAGTGGAGAGGGAGGCCAAAAGGCCTCGGGGGTCTGGTAGTTTTAGTGGTGCTCCTTCGAGGGGTCAATTCCAGCAGGGCAGAGGTCGCCTATTCAGACAGGCTCATTCAGCTCGCCTAGGGTATCATGGGGCATCATCGGGTCATGGTTCTCACAGTTTTCATCAGAGCCACTCATCACTCAGTGCCTTCCAGCCCAGAGTTCATCCCGTGCTCCATCAGTGTAGGGTTCTTCCATGCCAGGTCCTTCTACTGGTCATTCCGGTGCCAGGGGTTCCCTTCAGTCCCCATCTCCAACATGGGGGAGTTGTTATGAGTTTGGAGATTTTGGGCATATGAGGAGGTAGTGTCCTCGTCTTCATGATGGTCAGTCTCAGTAGAGGGGTCAGCCCTCAACTTCTGCTCCAATTACTTTACCACCCGCCCAGCCAGCTAGGGGTGAAGGTCAGTCAGCCAGAGGTCGCCTTAGAGGGGGAGGTTGATCAGGTTGTGGTTAGGCCCATTTCTATGCTCTTTCGGGTAGACCAGATGTTGCTACTTCCGATGCCATGATTTCAGGTATTGTTTTAGTCTGCCACAAAGATGCCTCTGTATTATTTGATCCCGGTTCCACATTTTCTTATGTGTCATCATACTTTGCCCGTTATCTGGATATGCCCTATGCGTCTCTTGTTTCACCTGTTCATGTATCTACTCCAGTAGGTGATACTGTTGTTGTAGACCGTGTGTACCGGTCGTATGTGATGACTATTGGGGGTCTGGAGACCCGAGTGGATCTTTTATTACTGTGTATGGTGGATTTTGATATTATTTTGGGCATGGACTGGTTATCTCTGTGTCGTGCTATTCTGGACTGTCATGCCAAGACAGTCACATTGGCTATACCAGGTGTGCCATGGATTGAGTGGCGAGGTGTGACTGATTATGTTCCCAGTAGAGTGATCTCATTCTTGAAAGCCCAGCGTATGGTTGGGAAGGGATGTCTTTCGTATCTAGCCTTTGTGAGGGATGTCAGAGCTGAGACTTCCAGTATTGATTCTGTCCCAATTGTGAGGGATTTTCCCGATGTGTTTCCTGCAGACCTACCGGGCATGCCACCGGACAGGGATATTGATTTTGGTATTGACTTGGTGCTGGGCACTCAGCCCATTTCTATTCCGTCGTATCGTATGGCACTAGCAGAGTTGAAGGAGTTAAAGGAGCAGCTTCAGGAACTCCTTGATAAGGGGTTCATTCAGCCTAGTGTGTCACCTTGGGGTGCGCCGGTTCTATTTGTGAAGAAGAAGGATGACACTATGAGAATGTGCATTGATTATAGAAAATTGAACAAAGTAACAATTAAGAACAAGTATCCTTTGCCTCTCATTGATGATTTATTCGACCAGCTTCAGGGAGTGAGAGTGTTCTCCAAGATTGATCTCCGTTCAGGTTATCACCAGTTGAAGATCAGGGACTCGGATATTCTTAAGACAACTTTCAGGACCCGATATGGTCATTATGAGTTCTTGGTGATGTCTTTTGGGCTGACCAATGCCCTAGCAATGTTCATGCATTTGATGAACAACGTGTTCTGGCCTTATCTCGATTCGTTTGTCGTAGTCTTCATTGATGATATTCTGGTGTATTGATGTAGTCAGGAGGAGCACGCGGAGCATTTAAGTGTTGTGTTACAGAGATTGAGGGAGGAGAAGCTTTATACAAAATTCTCCAAGTGTGAGCTTTGGCTTAGTTCAGTGGCTTTCTTGGGGCACGTGGTGTCCAACGAGGGTATTCAGGTTGATCCGAAGAAGATAAAGGTGGTTCAGGGTTGGCCCAGACCGTCCTCAGCCATAGAGATTCGCATCTTTCTTGGTTTGGTGGGTTATTATCATCATTTTGTTTAGGGATTCTCATCTATCGCATCGCCCTTGACCAAGTTGACTCAGAAGGGTGCTTCATTTGTATGGTCGGACGAGTGTGAAGAGAGCTTTCAAAAGCTCAAGACAGCTTTGACCATAACTCCAGTTTTAGTTTTTCCTTCAGCTTCAGGTTCATATACCGTGTATTGTGATGCTTCGAGAGTTGGTATTGGTTGTGTATTAATGCAAGAAGGTAGAGTTATTGCTTATGCTTCTCGCCAGTTGAAGCCCCATGAGAAGAACTACCCTGTTCATGATTTGGAGTTGGCTGCCATAGTTCACGCATTGAAGATTTGGAGGCATTACTTATATGGCGAGTCTTGTGAGGTGTTCACTAATCATCGTAGCCTCCAGCACTTGTTCAAATAGAAGGATCTTAATTTGAGTCAACGGAGGTGGTTGGAGTTGCATAAGGATTATGATATCACTATATTGTACCATCCGGGAAAGGCCAATGTGGTAGCCGATGCTTTGAGCCGAAAGGCGGTGAGTATGGGGAGTTTGGCATATATTCCAGTTGGGGAGAGACCTCTTGCAGTTGATGTTCAGGCCTTGGCCAATCGGTTCGTGAGATTAGATGTTTCGGAGCCCAGTCGGGTATTGGCTTGTGTGGTTTCTTGGTCTTCCTTATATGATCACATCAGAGAGCGCTAGTATGATGATCCGCATTTGCTTGTCCTGAAGGGCAGAGTTCAGCATGAGGATGTCAAAGATGTGACCATTGGTGATGATGGGGTATTGAGGATGTAGGGCCGGATATGTGTGCCCAATGTGGATGGGCTTCGGGAGTTGATCCTTGAGGAGGACCATAGCTCGCGGTATTCCATTCATCCAGGTGCCGCGAAGATGTATCAGGATCTGAGACATCACTATTGGTGATGGAGAATGAAGAAAGACATTGTGGGATTTGTAGCTCGGTGTGTCAATTGTCAGCGGGTAAAATATGAGCATCAGAGACCGGGTGGTTTGCTTCAGCAGATGGATATTCCTGAATGGAAGTGGGAGAGGATCACTATGGACTTTGTTGTTGGACTTCCACAGACTTTGAGGAAGTTCGATGCTATTTGGATGATTGTGGATTGGCTGACCAAGTCCGCGCACTTCATTCCTATGTGTACTACTTATTCTTTAGAGTGGTTGACAGAGATCTATATCCGGGAGATTGTTCATTTGCATGGTGCCCCAGTTTCCATCATTTCAGATAGGGGCACTCAGTTTACATCGTAGTTTTGGAGATCTGTGCAGCGAGAGTTGGGTACTCAGGTTGAGTTGAGCACAACTTTCCATCCTCAGACGGACGAGCAGTCCGAGCGCACTATTCAGATATTGGAGGACATGTTGCATGCTAGTGTCATTGATTTCGGAGGGTCATGGGATCAGTTTCTACCGCTTGCAGAGTTTGCTTATAACAACAGCTACCAATCGAGTATTCAGATAGCTCCATATGAGGCTTTATATGTGAGGCGGTGTAGATCTCCTGTTGGTTGGTTCGAGCACGGTAAGGCTAGGCTATTGGGGACAGACTTGGTGCAAGATGCCTTAGAAAAGGTGAAGGTGATTCAGGGGAGGCTTCGTACAACGCAGTCAAGGCAAAAGAGCTATGCTGATAGGAAGGTTGGGGATGTGTCCTACATGGTTGGCGAGAAGGTTCTATTGAAGGTTTCACCCATGAAGAGTGTTATGAGATTTGGGAAGAAAGGTAAATTGAGTCCGCGGTTCATTGGACCTTTTGAGGTGCTTTGGAGGATTGGGGAGGTGGCTTATGAGCTTGCCTTGCCACCCAGCTTATCGAGTGTGCATCCGGTATTTCATGTTTCTATGCTCGGGAAGTATATTGGAGATCCGTCTCATGTTTTGGATTTCAGCATGGTTCAGTTGGATGATGATTTGACTTATGATGTGGAGCCAGTAGCCATTTTGGGTCGTCAGGTTCGAAAGTTGAGGTCAAAGGATATAGCTTCGGTGAAAGTGCAGTGGAGAGGTCGGCTCGTGGAGGAGGCTACCTGGGAGACCGAGTGGGAGAAGTGGAGCAAATATCCTCACTTGTTTGAGACTTCAGGTATGTTTCTTGACTCGTTCGAGGACGAACGTTTGTTTAAGTTGGGGAGGATCTGACGACCCGGCCAGTCATCTCATGCGTTACCGCTCTGTTTTCCCTATTTATGCTTTTTTATGCTTTGTTTATCCCTGTTATGTGGTCTCGGTTTGGTCGGTTCAAATCCAGAATGATTTTGGTAAGGTTTGAAACACTTAGTCTCTTTGAGGAAGTTTAAGTTGGAAAAGTCAACTGGATGTTGACTTATGTGTTAGAGGGCTCGGATGTGAGTTCTGATGGTTCGGATAGCTTCGAGAGGTGATTTGGGACTTAGGAGTGTGATCAGAATGAGTTTTGGAGGTTCAGAGTAGATTTAGGCTTGAATTGGCGAAGTTGATATTTTGGCGATTTCTCGTTGGTAGGCGAGATTTTGATATAGGGGTCAAAATGGAATTTCGAGAGTTGCAATAGTTCCGCTGTGTCCTTTGGGATGTGTGTGCAAAAATTCAGGTCATTCAGACGAGGTTTGGTTGGGTTTTTGATCAAAAGCGGAATTCGGAAGAATTTAGGAAGTTAGGCTTGAATCCGATGTGTTTTGGTCGATTTGATGTTGTTTGAGGTGTTTTGAAGATTGGAATAAGTTTGAATAAGGTTTTAGGATATGTTGGTACTTTTGGTTGAGGTCCTAGGGGCGTCGGGTTGATTTCAGATGGTTGACGGAGAGTTTGAGAAATTGTTGCAGCTGCAGATTTTTGCTGCTTCTGGTATTTCTGCACCTGCGGATTGGGGACCGCAGGTGCGATACCGCATATGCAGAAGAGGATTCGCGGAAGTGGAAGGAACCGCAGAAGCAGTTGTGGGACCGCATCTGCGAAGATGCAAGTGCGGTATAGTTCATCGCAGATGCGAAACCTGGGGACTTAAGTGATTTCCGCAGAAGCGGTTCTAGGATCGCAAATGCGGTACCGCAGAAGCGGTGAATATGGCTGCAGATGTGAAAATGCCTGGGCAGAAGGTATAAATTGTGCCCTTCACGATTTTGAGCTATTTTCACCATTTCTATCTCGGCTTGGGAGCTTTTTAGACGATTTGAAAGAGGGATTTCAAGGGAACTTCATTGAGGTAAGGAATTTGGACCTAAGACTCGTTTGTATGCTATTATTTCACAAACTAGGGCTTGGAAACTTAGACCTTTGTTTGAGGATTTGAAGGACCATTTGAGGTTGGATTTTAGAACTTTTGATATGTATGAACTCGTGGGGAGATGAGAAATCTATTGATGTAAAAATTATCGAATTCCAAGACGTGGGCCCGGGGGTCGAGTTTTGGTACTTTTGGGATTTTTGGTATTATTTGATTGTTTTCGCTTGGGCTTCGTTCCCTTAGCATATTTTGACGTTGTGATTCTAATTTTGGATAGATTCAACGTGAGTGGAGGCTGATTCGAGGGGCAAAGGCATCACGGAGTAGTATTTTCACCTGTTTGAGGTAAGTAACCATTTTAAATCTAGAACTGAGGGTACAAAACCTCAGTATTTGACTTGTTTTGATAAATTTAGTGATGCACATGCTAGGTGACGAGCATGTGGGCGTGCACCGGTAGGTATTGTGACTTGGTCTGTCCCGTAGCGACTATTATGCTGCGTATTTGATTTGGAACCTTATATTATTCCGTACTTTAGTCATTTATACTGTATTATGGGCTGCTTGCCATGTTTGGGGCCTTGTGCCGACCTGCTGATACCCTTAGGGGCATTTTTACTACTTTTCCTCACTTTATTTGTTGAAAGCATATCCTCTGTCATGTGGTACATGTTTAAATGTTTAAAACTGATTTTATCACTCCACTTCTAATTGTAAGGACTGTTTGGGTCGAGTTCCCTAATTTCTATTGTTGTGCCCGAGAGGCTGTGAGGTTAATGACTGAGAGAGGTTGAGAACCTGATAGCGAGGATATTATATGTATATATATTATGGATCGGGCTGCATGCCGCAACGATATATGTATTGGATCGGGCTGCACGCCGCAACGATATATATATTAGATTGGGCTGCGCGCCGCAGCGATACGACACTTGGGCTGTAGGAGCCCCTCCGGAGTCTGTAAACTGTCACGCCCCAACCTCGGGAGGCGCGACCGACGCTCAATCGAGCAAACCCAACTGAGCAAGCCTTATCAAACACTTCCTACCCAACTCGATACGAATAAGGAAACCATGCTTTCATTTATTTATTTAGACGAGGAAAGATAGTGCATTCTACAATGTTAGTTCATTTTAAATCACAACATTAAACCGTCGATAAGTTCCAAGATTCCATAGAAATACACTTTAGAAAAGCGAGAATTGGAATTACATCATAGTTCGTAGACCCATCCAACGCCCATACATAACCCACACATATGTCTACAGAGCTTCTAAGGATGTAAAAGACAAGTATGACAATGCCGGCGACAAGGCCCTGGATATACCTCAAAAGTAGAAGTCTACAACAAAAGATGTGCAATATAACCCCTTGAAGGAGAAATGGGCTCACCAAGACTTCGTGAAGAAGGTACTCCGCTACGCGCGATCGACACTATCTGGATGGAGCCACCTATATTCATTTAAAAATGTAGCACCCCCGGCAAAAGGGACGTTAGTATCATGGAATAGTACTAGTATATATAACTAAACACCATCTAGTTAGAAAGAACTTTCATACCAAACATAAAGAATTCACAAGTATAACTCAATAGCTTTAAATGATTACAACATTATCAATGTAGAAGAATCATGCAATTTTTCACATTATGTTTCCATAGCCTTTATTTTGCATGGCATCCGATCTCGGCCCGATCGGCTAGGCCGCCTTACCAAGGCGTTTTCTCTTTTCCATCAATCATCTCAATTCAATCTTTGTTTCACATATATCATTCCATAGGCACTTGGGGCCATAACTATCACGTCATATATTTGGCACTAGGCCATATTTCAGGTTAAAGCATTTCAATTCATGATTCATAGTCCTTGCCCCTTTTCAAGTAATCAAGAATAACATATGGATCATATTGAGACACACTTTCCACGCATATAAGGTTGCAACACTAGTTCAAGTGAAATAACAATCAATACAACAATTCAATTTTAATCTTATCGTATTCACACAACCACCGATAAAGCTCAATTTTTAAAAGACGGGGTTTTAGCCATACATACCTCAACCGAGCTTTCCTTAATCCTATAACGTTCTGGAATGTTCGCACTTCAATCTATTTAAGCAATATAGCACAATTTAACTCATAATCAAGAAAAGATCATAATCTAAGCTCTCTTGAGCATTTTATCGAGCATTTAATGTTCATTAAGGCCTTATGGTTATTTTATGCAAGATTACACTAGCCCATTACCCATGCCTCTTTATTTATAATTCCTCGTATTCTTCAAGAACACATTTATGCAATGCAATCCCCCTTATCCCCATGAATTACCTCACTAACGACCCCTTGTAGCTTTGTGTAAAAATAAGAGTTGAGGTGATGAAGTCTTGCCTCTTGGGATGAAGGTTTAGGTCCCTCACTTGAATGTCTTCAATGATTTAACAAGGATTCATGGAGTAATTTTGATAGGAAGCACTTTCCCTCTCTTAGACCCCCCCTCTCTCTCTCACTCTAAAAGTGTCAGGAATTAGGCTCAAAATAAGCTATTGCATAGGATATAACGACAGGGGGTCGGGTTTAAATTTAGAAAACTGGAGCCCCGACTCAGATCTGCGATCGCATACCTGACATGCGGTCCGCAAAAATGGTCCAAAAAATCGGACACACTGCCCGGGTATGTGACGAAAATGCGGTCCGCATACTTGTTCTGCGGTCGCATAATGTATCGCAGAACTGCCTTCACAAAAATTTCAAGGGAATTATGCGATGACTATACGGTCCACATACCTATTATGCGACCGCATAATGGACAATTGCGTACATGTCTAAGCGGAACCCTGAAAGACAATTGCGTACATGTCTAAGCGGAACCCTGAAACTTGTACCCAATTGCCAAGTCTAAGACAACTTATAATGCCTATACCGAGTATGGAAAGCTGTCTTAGGGACATCGGATGCCATAATCCCCAACTGATGGTAGCCAGATCTTAAGTCAATCTTCAAAAATACCTTGGCACCCTGAAGCTGATCAAACAAATCATCAATCCTCGACAATGGATACTTATTCTTGATTGTAACCTTGTTCAACTGCCGGTAATCTATACACATCCTCATCGATCTATCCTTCTTCTTAACAAACAACACCGGCGCACCCCAAGGTGAGACACTAGGCTTAATGAAGCCTTTTTCAAGCAAGTCTTGCAACTGCTCCTTCAATTCTTTCAACTTAGGCGGGGCTATACGATACAACGGAATAGAAATGGGCTGGGTGCCCGGAGCCAAATCAATGCAGACGTCAATATCCCTGTCGGGTGGCATACCCGGCATGTTTGAAGGAAAATACCTCAGGAAACTCACGAACATAGGCACATAATCCATAGAAGGAATCTCAGCACTAGAATCACGAACATATGCCAAATAAGCCAAACACCCCTTCTCGACCATACGCCGAGCCTTCATGTATGAGACAACCCTACGGGTAGAATGACCAGAAGTCCCTCTCCACTCTAAATGAGGAAAACCTGGCAAGGCTAAGGTCACAGTCTTGGAATGACAGTCCAAGATAGCGTGGTAAGGTGATAACCAGTCCATCCCCAATATGACATCAAAATCAACCATGTCCAAAAGTAACAAATCTACTTGAGTATCAAGACCCCCAATCACAACTATACATGAACAATGGACACGACCTACCATAATAGAATCACCCACCGGTGCAGACACATATACAGGAGCACTCAAAGAATCACTAGGCATGACCAGATACAGTACAAAATAAGATGACACATAAGAGTACGTAGATCCAAGATCAAATAGAACTAAAGCATACCTACTACAAACCAGAACAGTACCTATGATAACTACATCGGAAGCCTCAGCCTCAGTCCAAGCTGGAAGAGCATAACATCAGGGCTGGGCCCTACCACTCTGAACTACATCTCTGGGACGACTTCCTGCTGGCTGACCTCCACCTCTAGCGGCCTGAACTCTACCTCCAATACCTCTACCCCCACCTCTAGCACCCCTACCTCCAACTCTAGCTGGCTGGGTGGGCGGTGGAACACTCGGTGCCTGAACCATGGAACGAGAACCCTGATGTTGAGAGCTGCTCGGTGCTCGAGGGCAAAATCTAGCAATATGCCTCGTATCGCCACATGTATAACAAGCCCTTGGTGGCTGAGACTGCTGACCCTGACGGCCTGAATAACCACTCTGAAAACTCTGGATCGGAGGTGCACTGATAGGAGCTGGCGGTGCACTGTAGGGCAACTGGTCAGAATATTGCATATGAGAACCACGACCACCTGGAGCACCGTGATAAGCCTAAAGTGCTGAATGAAACGGCCTGGGAGGATGACCTCTACCAAAAGAATCCCTGCCTCCAGATGAGGCACCACTGAATCTGCCCGAATGGCGAGGCCTCTTGTCAGACCCCTGACCACTCCCCTGCGATAGAACCATTTCAACTCTCCTGGCCACATTGGCCGCATCCTGAAAAGAAATCGCGCTCCCTGTCTCCTTAGCCATCTGTAATCAAATCGGTTGAACGAGTCCCTCAATGAACCTCATCACTCTCTCTCTCTCAGTGGGAAGTATAAGAAGAGCATGACGGGCCAAGTCAATAAATCTGGTCTCGTACTGAGTAACAGTCATAGAACCCTGCTGGAGATGCTCAAACTATCTCCAATAGTTCTCCCTCTGAGTGATAGCAAGAAACTTCTCCAGAAATAGCTGAGAGAACTGATCCCAAGTCAAAGTTGGTGACCCACCTGGTCTAGCCAAACAATAATCTCTCCACCAAGTCTTGGCAGATCTAGACAAACGAAAAGAAGCAAAGTCGACCCCATTGGTCTCCACTATCCCCATGTTCCGAAGAACCTCATGACAGTTATCCAAATAATCCTGGAGATCCTCAGAAGGTGTACCCCCAAAGGTAGTAGTAAAGAGCTTGGTGAACCTGTCCAATCTCCACAAGGCATCAGCAGACATAGCTGGCCCCTCTCCGGTCAGTGCCACAACACCAGGCTGAACTACCCCAACTGGCTGAGCTGCTGGATTCTGAAATTGGGGAGCCATCTACTCCGGAGTACAAGTAGCAGGAGTCTGGGCTCCTCCTCCAGCCTGAGAGACAGCTGGTGCTATAGGAAGCAAACCTGCCTGAGCGACACTCTTCATAAGGCCCACTAGATGGACCAAAGCATCCTGAAGTACCGTAGTGGCGATGAACCCCTCTGGGACCTGAGCTGGCCCTGCTGGAACTATCTGGGCTGGAACCTTATCGTCAAATTCAACATGAGGCTCTGCCGCTAGTGCTGCTGCTCGAGCTCTAGGCTGAGCCCTACCTCTGCCTGGGGCCCTAGCACGGCCTCGACCTCTGCCCCTCGCTAGAGCTGCTACTAGGGGCTCGGGCTGCTGGTCAGCTGATGACGTGGTACGTGTTCTCACCATCTGCGAGAGAACAGAGTAGAAGTTCAATTAGCATTGAAAAATCAAGTCGCACGACAGGAAAGAATAGATGTGAAGTTTTTCCTAACTCTGTAGCCTTTGGGGGATAAATACAGACGTCTCCGTACTGATCCCTCACTCTACTAAGATTGTCTGTGAATTGTGAGACCTAAGCAATCTAGAGCTCTGATACTAACTTGTCACGACCCGGATTTCCCACCCTCGGGAGTCGTGATGGCGCCTACTAGTGAAATCTAGGCAAGCCAATCATTCCAAATATTTACCGATTCCATTTTTAATCATTTAACAATTGTGAATTTCATCATATAAACAACGGAATTAAATAAGGGGAAGAACAAAACGTAACAGTTTAATCAATACAGAAACAAATCCATAAATTGAAAACTACCCAGATCTGGTGTCACAATTTCACAAACTGTCTAAGAGTACTACAAATAAGGGTCTGAAAAATAAATACAAGCTATTTCAGAAATACATAGAAGAAACAATATAGAAATATGGAAGGAGACGCCAAGGCCTGCGAACGCCTGCAGGACTACCTCGGGTCGCCTGAATGGACTGAAGGCAACAACCTCACTGTGGTCCAAAAGCTGCAGCACCGGGATCTGCACACAGTACAGAGTGTAGTATCAGCACAACCGACCCCATGTGCTGGTAAGTGCCTAGCCCAACCTCGGCGAAGTGGTGACAAGGCTAGGACAAGACTACCAAATAAACCTATGTAGTTAAATCATAAACAACGGAAAATAAAGGCAGAAATGTACAGTTAAGGATAGGAGGAGGAAACATGCTGCGGGGAACCTCAAGTAATAACAGAAGAAGAGCAGATAGATATAAGCAACACCAAAGTTCAATTATCAACCAGAGTCAGAAATAAAAGACAAGTGCACGACATCACCCATCGTGCTTTTACTCTCGTCCTCACCATAAAAATCAATAAAATTAGCACGGCATTACCCTTCATGCTTTTACCTCACATAATCATGGCACGGAATGATCCTTCGTGCATTATCACTCATATCATGGCACGGAATTGTACATCGTACGGCACGACATCACCCTTCGTGCTTTTACCTCACAATATCGGCACGACATCACCCTTCGTGCATTAACACTCTAAAAAATCATACACGACATCACCCTTCATGCTTTACACTCTTCCTCACCCAAGCAACAATCACAAAGCAATTTGGGCAAGGGAATCAATAATGTTTCAATAAAATCCCGGTAAGGGAACAATAGCATAACAAAAATATCCCGGCGAGGGAAATAATATCATGAATAATAATATCCCGGCAAGGGAGACAATATCATAAACCTCTTCTCTTTCCATATTTACTTAACAACTCAATTCTCAACTTGAGCCAACACTCTACAATGATCAATTACCAACAATACTTCCACAAGTCTTGTTCAACAATAGAAACCATCATATAAAGCATGAACAATATGAAACAGAGTCACATTAGTCATAGTATAAGACTCACGGGCATGCTTGACACCAATGTATAGATACTCGTCACCATGCCTATACGTCGTACTCAATAATTAACACATAGCAAATAAGACACGACTCCTAATCTCTCAAGCTAAGGTTAGACCAAACACTTACCTCGATGCCACGAACACAATTTAAGCCTCAACTACCGCTTTACCTATTGTTTCCACCACCAATTCGCTTGTATCTAGCCACAATTTACTTAACGACATAAATAAACGCTAAATGAATCAATTCTAATGCATGAAAATAGGTTTTCCAATGACTTCCCCAAAAAGTCAAAAATTGACCCCGGGCCTACATGGTCAAAATCTGAGGTTCGAACCAAAACCCGATTACCCATTCACCCACGAACCAAATATATAATTTGTTTTAAAATTAGACCTCAAATCGAGGTCCAAATCCCCAAAATTTGAAAATCCTAGGTTCTACCCAAAGCACCCAATTTCCCCCATGAAAATCGGTGATTTTGAGTTGAAATCATGTAAAAAGATGGATAAGATTGAAAGAAATGAGTTAGAAATGACTTACTAATGATTTGGAAGAGTAGTTGCCTTTGAAAAATCGCCCAAAGATGTTTTAGGTTTGAGAGAGTTTGAAAAATGAGAGATTTTCGGCTAAGTTATGATTTAGCAGGTTGCAGATGTTGCAATTGCGACCAGGATTTGCAATTACAAACCCTTAAGGAACCTGCTGACTTCGCAAATGCGAAGGATACGTCGCATTTGCGACCATGGGCAATTCCGGTCACCTTCGCATTTGCGAGGGACTTGTCGCATTTGCGGCATCGCAATTGCGAGGAAAGGTCGCATTTGCGACCAAGGCCTGCCCATCCCACTCTTCGCAAATGTGAATGTTTGTTCGCAAATGCGAGCTCGCAATTGCGAAGCCTGCTGACCTGCAACACACAGCAGTTTTTCCTAAGTTCAAAACACTCTTTGGCTTATCCAAAACTCACCTAAGCCCTCAGGGCTCCAAACCAAACATGCACGCAAGTCCAAAAATATCATACGGACTTGCTTGTGCGATCAAATCATCAAAATAACATCAATAACTATGAATTTAGCATCAAAATCAAAGAAAAATCTCATGAACTCTTAAATTCCATTTTTAACAACCGATGGTCCGATTCACGTCATATCAAGTTCGTTTCTCACCAAATTTTACGGGCTCAACTTAAATACCATATAAGACCTGTACCAGGCTCCAGAACGAAAATATGGGCGCGATACCACAAAATTCAAACACATCCAAATTTCTAAAAACTCTTATAATTTCAGTTAAACAATTTTCTTCAAAAAATTATTTGTAGGGCTTGGGACTTGAATTCGATTCCGGGCATACACCCAAATTTCATGTTTTCCTACGAACCCTCCGGGACCGTCAAATCACGGGTCCGGGTCCGTTTACCCAAAGTGTTGACCGAAGTCAACTTAAATTTATTTTAAAAGCAAAATTTATCATTTTTTACAGATTTTCACATAATGACTTTTCGAATACACACCCGGACTGCGCACGCAAATCGAGGTGAGACAAAAAGAGGTTTTTAAGGCCTCAGAACACATAATTGACTTGTAAAATAAGTGATGACCTTTTGGGTCATCACACTGGTAAGATGAACCTGGATCTGCACAAAAATATGTGCAGGAAAGGGCATGAGTACACCACAATAGTACCCAGTAAGTGCCAAGCCTAACTTCGGTCGAGTAGTGACGAGATCAGGTCAGGGTCCTACTGATATAAATATAACAAATAAGACAGAACGAGATAACACAGTCAAAATAAATACGGAAATCTAACGGGAATAGAATCATAAAAAGACAACAGCTCAGAATACAGAGATGACAACAGGGGATCTCCCGGAATACCGTTCCGTAGTCCCAAAGTAAATATGCAGAACATGGGGGATCTCCCGAAATACTGTTCTGTAGTTCCAAAGTAAATATGCAGAACAGTCCCTATATAAACTTAATATTTCAACATGTCAAATGAAGAGAGTAAACAATAACTTCAATAATACAAAGTAATAACAAAAGCAGTTACCATCCTAATAATGGTATCTATAACTTTATATCTAAATTCAAGATATATTTATTGCCCAACAACAAAAAAAGTTGCATACATAAAAGATATGAAAAGCAATTGTCTAAAATTAATTTGCCAAAAATATGCCAGAGATAACTAGCCAACAAAGATACACAAAAGAACCTAATGATAGAAGCATGACCAATCAATTTGTTCGAGTGTATGGAGTTCTCATTATCAATATACATTCGAAGAGCATACAAGATCTGTAAAAAGTATTGACCATAATATGTATCGTACAATCCCTCAATGATTGCTACAGTATTTTTCAAGTATTTTATGAACACTTTCTCATATGTATCGTACAATCCCTCATAAAATTATACTCGCTCGTTTGGGTACATATAGCTTGGCTAGTAACCAAGGCTCATTCTAAAAAGAAGAAGAAAAAAGGGATTCCCAAATTTCAACCCATGCCAATGTGCAAACTTTGATAAAGTAGAAAATTATTTTATCTTGCATTTAATTGAACTAGCCTTAGGATACGTGCTTTGCACGCATACATATATTAATGAGTATGCAATTAAAGGAGTTAGATATATAAGTATTATTAATAATAAAATTAAATTATAAAAAAACTAAAAAAAAAAGGTAAGTTTTTGAAAATAATTAATGTTTATCATGTTTAGCTAGATCTTATATGTTTGTTTCTTCTTTTACATTGTTTTTGAGTCGACGGTCTACCGAAAATAACTTCTCTATCTTCTTAAAGTGGAGGTAAGGTCTGCATACATATTAATCTCCCCAGGGCCCAGACTCCTGCTGTGGTTGTTGTCATTGTTATCATGTTTAGCTAAGATCAATAAAGAAACTATTATAGTCATTTACAAAAGGACTCTAACTTTGGTTTGTATTCGAGCTTGTCACCTATCTCTCAGTCATATTTTAAAGAATAGATAATATCTTAAAATTTAAATTTTTGGCCTTTATCCAAAATTATCTTTTTATAGCATCTTTTTTTTTTCTCTTACTACTACTTTTTTTCTCAGGTTTTTCTTCGCGTATCAAAGTTCTAAAAAAAGTATTTTTTTTTTCTCTTTTCAAAATATTCAGATTCACGTTTATATTTTTGATTAAGTAATATTACAATAAATTTTAAAATGTTAGCACTAATAGTAATATGTTAACAATATTTAAACATAATATATATTAAAAAGCAAAAGACATTTTATTTGAGAACCTATATCTTTGAAATCAAAGGAATGTCGACCGATATAATTACTGACTTAAGTAACTGTTAGGTCTTACTTATTTTTTGTGGACTTTATCGTTTTTGATTTTCGTATTTTTGTCAAAAGTGTTATGTTACATAATACAAATAATGAAAAAAATTATATGACGTATTAGAATTTTTTATATTTAAAATAAAAAAGAAATCAATGCAGAAAATTTAGTTGATTTAAAATCCTAAACACATAATAGGGGGAACTTAATGTTCTACTCAAGAATGCACAAATAATATGAATTATCAATGTGCAACTAAATTGTGCGAATAACTAATAAAATGTCTTTGTTTATTAAATTAAAATATAGAAAAGAAAATATGAAAGACTCAAAGTCTTTATAACAGAATAATAACCAAAATATTCGTGAGTTGCGGAAGTAGCCAATCGTGAAGTAAATAAAAAAATCGTGAATTGCATAGTCAATTTGCAAACGAAAAAAAAATAAAAATTGCAAACGAATTTCATAAATAGTGTAAAGGTTGATTTAAAGTCCTAACATTATTAAAAATTGATATAGGAGGGATTATAGTTACCTTGCATAGTCAAATAAGGAAAAGATATATGCATAGAGTCCTAAATGTCATATTTTCTATGTAGCTTAAATAAGAAAATCATTAAATGACTATTCCTAAATATTAGGAATATAATTAAACAATTATTTTTAAATATTAAAAAATTTATTAAATTACGATTTTGTATAATGTGAAATCTATTTCTAATGGATAAAAAGGCAAATGACATTTCGCTAAGGGTTTTCGTGCTTTTATTATAATATATATAAATTTTATATTTTAAGATTAGTAATTTTGAGATTATATATTTTACAAGTATGGTATTATTTTTATACCACACTTAAAGTGGAATAACAATCACTGGATAAAATAAAAATGATAAAGTCCATGAACTAAACATCGGGAAAATGCGCAGATAGTCAATTTAAGGACCCCATGCAAGGCATAGCCAGTGCTGCTATATTTTTGCAATTTTTGCAAGTTAGCCGTTTTAAATCACATTCAACTGCAGCCAAATTTATGAAATATTTGATATTTTCGAATGAATTTTGGCATAATAGTCCAAATCTTCTGAAATTTTCGAACGAATTTTGGCCTGGCAGACCAAAACTTTAGAGACATTTTCGAATGATGTTTGGCTTGAAAGTCCAAAACTTCTGACATTTCCGAATTAAGTTGTAACGACCCGGCCGGTCGTTTCGAGAGTTATACCCATATTCCCCCATTTCCTATTATTTTTTGTGTTCTTCAACTCTATTTTGACTTACCGTGTTAGTTGGTTCGGGTCCGGAGTAGTTTTGAAGTGAATTGAGACACTTAGTCTCTTATGAGAAGGTTTAAGTTGGAAGAGTTGACCGGATATTGACTTATGTGTAAATGAACTCGGATTTGAATTTTGATGATTTTGTTAGCTCCGTTAGGTGATTTTGGACTTAGAAGCACGTCCCGAATGTGCTTTGGAGGTCCATAGTAGAATTAGACTTGAATTGACGAAAGTTGAAATTTTGGCGATTTTGGTCGGCAATGGTGTTGATACCCAATTTTCCCTCATATATTTCAAAATACATATATATTTTCAAAATAGTGCATGAGTATCAACTAGTATTTTTTCATAATTTTTTTGTAATTTTAAAAGGATTTTAATTAATTTATTCTAGCATTTTATTATATAAATAATTACTAATTGCATCATAAACGGTTTTATGATAATTTTATTACTTAATTTTATCATTTATATTTATACTAAGCTTTAATTATTTCATGAATAGTCATATGTACATGTTAGGGTTATAATCGTAATAACTTTGCAGTAATGGTCCCATGTGTGCATAACTATCTTATTTCACAAGAAAATAACCTTTTATATTTTTATAATACTAAGTAATTATTTTAAATTATTTTATTAAAATAATTAGGTATTTAAATAATAGCCCCTTTTTCTAAATCAATTTCGGACCTTAGCCCAATTTTCTACCCTAGCCCAATTAAACCTTAGCCCAATACCCTAATCTAATCCAAACACAATAACCTAATTATTATAACCCGCCCAACCCAAATATAATCCTGGCCGTTAATCTCAAGAGATCAACGGTCCAGGATACTCTTTCCTTTTTTAATATCCCTAACCCCCAAACCCACCTCATTTGAAAAAGTCTGCTGCCCTTGAATCACTTCCCTCCCCTCTTCTCTCTCAGACACTCCCCTAACCCTAGCCACTGTCACCGGAAAACCCTCCGTTCCATGGGGTTTCCCTTTGATTTTAGGCCCCAGCCGGCCTCTTACCTTCACTAGTTGTTCAATTTCTTGGTGTTTTGAAGGAATCTCAAAGAGATTCAACTCAGAGTCGACCTAGACTGTTAATGTTTTTCAATGAACCTGCCTCGTGTTCATCGCTATGTTTGTGAGTATCGTTATCTTTATGTTTATAGCTTGAAACTCCTATTCTTAACTGGATTTTTCTCACCTCGTTCCATTCTTCAAAACCCTCATCTCTTTCTACTTGAGTCTGTTCAGATCCTTGTAGATCTGAAATGATTTTAAGTTTATCTGGTATTTTCTTTAAAAAAAAACTTCTGTTTTTCCATATTACTAATCAATTTTAATATTTCTCTAAAACTAGGGTTTCACTTCTTTGCGTTCCTGCAAAACTTTTCTAAAGAAGTTTGAGTGTTTGATTTAGTCACTCTTCGTTTGCTTGACTGTCTATGTTATAAACCCTAAGGTTTCTGACTACTTCATTAGTTGTTCTGGTGTTTGCCCGTTATTCCTTGTCTGTCAATTAGCAGAGATTAATTGATGTTATTTGACTATTTAAGGTTCGAAATTATATTATTCTGCTGAGATTGTTACTTTCTGTGATTTTTACCTATTTTCCTTATTTGTGACTCCTAATTAGTACTACTTGCCTTAATTAGTTTATTAGCCTGATTTCTAGGTTTTGAGTTATTCAAACCGACTTATAAATAACCTATGACTTATTTCTTGCCTTATTTAAACCCTAAACTAGGCTATTAATTGATTCTCCCTATTTTATGGGGTCTTTCCCGGATTCTTCTGTGTTAATTGATTGAGTTTAACAACCCTAATCAACTGGCTAATTTTATTTGTATACCTTATTTGTGAACTCTATTATTCTTTGTCTTATTTGCTTTACTCTGCTAAATGCTTTATAAACCCCATTCCGATTTCTTTCAAACACACGAACACACTCAGAAAGATACAGAAATACACACAAAAACCCTTATTCACACACACTCCCCATTGTAATTCTTTCTGTTACTTGCGTTTGCTGCACTGTCTAGCCGGTTGAAAGCCAAGGCTAGACTATCGGATTCAACTTGCCTTCACCTTCCTGTTTGCTATCTCTTAATTGGTATGCCCCTATTTCTGTTATTATAATTTTTTCTATGTGCTATGTGTCTCAGTATACTTCTGCTTTGATACTTGCCTCCTAGCCATCTCCTTGTCAACTACTATGCTTCAGTTCCTATTCTCTATGACTTATATGATTAGTTAACTCTGAACCTCAACATGTGCGTATATTATGTGCTTCTTATTTATTTTAACCAATATGCTTTAGTCTTGTTACCTCTTTGTCCCATGTGGCTGCGTGGTTAGTGTTCCAACATGCTTCTGTTCTGCCCTATGTTTCTCTTAACTAGCATGACTTAGGTCCTGTCCTGTTCTATATGATAGCATGTTCCTGTTTGATCCATGACGCTTATTTACCTATTTCTCAACTAGCATGCCCCAATTCCTATCTTGTTTTATGTGCTGATAGTGTGCTTTAGCATATTCCTGATCTACTCATGATTTATGTGTACTTCTTTTAAGAATAATGTGTTTTAGATTATCACTACCTTTTCTGTATGGCTGTCTGATTAGCCATTTGACTTCAGCATGTTTCTATTTGTTAAATACATGTCTATATGATTCCATTTAGTAATAGTTAATAGACTAAATCAGCTCCAGCAATGTGAAACCTTGTTTGTGACTCTGTTCTGTCTATGATTCCAGTGTTCCTGTTTTTGTTTAATTACTGGTAACTAAATCTAAATCAATCTGTTGAAACATGGTCCTGTTCTGTTTGCAACCTATTTCTATGCACTTCTGAAAAAAACTGTTTTTCATAAAACTATCCCCTACCCTTGTATACTGTTTTCCAACTCTTACTCTTAGTTAACTAGGGACATGCCACCCCCAGTGTGAGCAGTGCTTAGGGTCCATGAAGCTCCTCGTAACTCTGACACATTGGGTTGGTTTTCCAATCCTTTATGAAATTTGTGTTGAACATCTGATTCTGGTGTGAGCATTGCCCGAGGTCCCTGAGGCCCTAGGGAACTTTGACACACCATAAGCCCATTTGGTGTATTATGGACTGCCTGTTGGACTCCAGATTTGATTGAAAGCCTGGCTTCTAGGTTTACTTTTGGGCCTATCAAGGCTCCCTATATTATAGTAATTTTCATTATGTGATTCATTTGTTCTGGTCTATAATAATAATTCTTGTAAAAATAGATATTGGGTTATTAGTAAAGCTGGGAGGGATTTTTATATATCTTTGTTGGGATCGGGTAGAAATCATGCCTATAAGATTGTGGTGATTATTTATATGCATTAGAAACCATGCCTATAGGCTTATCTTCCTATTTGTCCTGAATTTCCACGTTACATCCTAGAAATCCAGTTATAGGACGTTTATCAATTCTGTATCAAAATCCATGTTCATGCATATTCTCAAGTTTCAATGTGCAGTAGAAACCATGCATATAGGATCTTTTTTGGGAATTATCAACCCGTATAATATTCTGCTCGCTTAGATATCATGTCCATAGGAAATCATGTTTGAAATCAGCATGAATACTTAGATATCATGTCCATAGGAAATCATATTTAAAATCAGTTTTGACAACTTAGATATCATGCCTATAGGGAACGTGTATAAAATCAGTTTCTATGTCGTGAATAACGCTTGTAATCAGTTTCAACACCTTAGAAAGCATGCATATAGGGTCTAAAAGATAAAATCTACCTGTTAAAAGTCAATCACTGGTTTATAAAATTATGGTCTAATTAACGTTTAGATTCTATGTCTATAGGATTCTGCTGGTTATCACTTAGGCAAGCCTGTAGGACAATTAAATCCTAGGTTTAAAATTGTGATTTTCTTGCTGCTTGAAACGTGCTCAGATTCAGTAAGTGATAAAAATCAGTAGGCAAACTGATAAGTATTCACTACCTCTCCTTAATAAAACTGATGCATATTCTATGCTCATTTAAATACCCTGCCTATAGGGCCCTAATCGTTTTAAAACTTCTTGTCTGAATAGTGTGCATTTGTTTGTCTATTTGTGGAGGTAAATATGAGAAGCCCTCTTAAGTGATATTTTATGTGACAGTCTTACTTGTTTTGTTTGTCGCTTAGTTTTCTCCTTTTAAGCACCATAGGTGAGTCTAGAACCACCTTAAATAGAGGTCCTAAACACCTCCAGGGCCACAGGTAAGGGACGGGTAGTGCATGCATAGGATACGTATTCGATGCCGTTAGAACGCTTAGGTAATAATTAAAGGGAGGGTAATTGTGTAGTAAAGGATATGATGACATGTGCGCTAATGCTATGCGTAACACCTCTATTTGAGGAAGGTTATCGAGTATTGCACAAAAGTGATCCTATAGGCTAAAAAACCTAGGACCCACTTTACTCCTTATTCTAAAATAATCTCTATTTATTTAAATTGCTTTATGACCAATTTTCTTGAATTGAGTTTGGTCGGGACCCACTGTTGTGGACCTCGAGGGGTGCCTAACACCTTCCCCTCAAGGTAATTTCGAGCCCTTACCCAATCTCTGGTAATGTAAGCTAGTACACGAGTTATTTGTTCTAGGTGCCCTAACACACCTTAATCCATTAGGTGACGACTCTTCAAATCTCATACCCAATTCCCAAAAGGAAAGGATTTGTCCCCAAAATGTCGAAACTCGGACTCCGCGAGGAAAAAGAGGGGCGTGACAGCATGACGACTCAACTGGGAAATAGTAGGCTCTTACCATAACAAACTTGTTTTTTGAATTAGTCTTAAGCATGTTTTATTCTGTTAATACATGTGCACCCTTTCCCTTTCGCCATTATTTGGATTTAATTGCCTATTTTTCAAGCATTTATGAGTTCCTTTATTACAGAAACTGACTTGTCTCCTTGTTTTCCTTCTTGAACGTCTTTCAATTATTAAATACTGCATTTATCATCTTTAACGTGCAAATACGTGACAACATGCTATTTATTGTTGCATAAATCATGCTCAGTATCATATTCCACTCGTGCATAATCAATCCTATAGCAAAGCTTGATGAGTGTTTGCGCCCTTCCTATATATCACCCTTTAAATTCGGAAAGACGTATTTGCGATAAAACTAGTCGATCAACGGTGCAATCGATGGTTATGTGCCTTTCCTCCTTAAGTTATCCACTTGAGGGTACCAGTCTAGACCTCTATAGAAACCTATTCTAATTAATTGTAGATGCATCATGGTCAAACCTAGTCGGGTTAATATGTTGTCCGCATAATAACCCTTTAAGACAAGCCTCGTCCAAAAGTCCATCAAATTTTCCATAATCCCAACGGACGCAACCACTATTGTGTGCATTAATTTTGGAGAAATAAGTGCCAATACGCTAATCATTGTTGTATAAATAGTCGAATCTGGAGGGGGAAAGGGCCTAACTATATTTGTTTTGCAGAAAATGAGGCACGAAGTCCCCAGGTTTGGCATGGTCCGTAACATACCACCATTGTTGCTAGATTGGTGGGAGGATCTTCCATCAAGTGATAAAAATCATATGAAAAGGGTCATGGAAAATTTGCCTTCTTTGTTGGACCTCCAGCCAAACAACATGTTAATCGAAGCTGCCACAATGTTCTGGGACAAATAAAGAGCCGTGTTCCGCTTTGGCGACATAGAAATGACCCCTCTCTTGGAAGAAATAGGGGTATTTGCTGGGCTACCTTGGGATAGTCCTTGTTTATTGGTGCTGGAAAATCACACTACTATGGGGTTTCCTGAAGATGATGGGATTAAAGAAGAATGATGACTTGGAGTGCCTGAAGAATTCCTACATACCCTTTAACTTCCTCTATGAACGATACAGTCACAACGAATCTTATTGTATTTTTTATGATGAATTTTCCATCACTTCCTTGGGTTGGATTCACTGCAGGGTTTTCATGTTCATCGTCTGCTTCTTGGGTATGATAGTGTTCCCGATTCAAGGGGATAGAATCCAAACCAGACTGGCCATGGTAACCAGAACCTTGATGGATGGGATCGAAGGGCAGACATATACCATTGTCCCTATGATCAGGGCAGACATATACCGGGACTTAGAGCACTGTCACAAGGGGTACAAATACTTTGAAAGTTGCAATTTGTTGCTATAAGTTTGGCTATTAGAACATCTCCAAAAGGGTTAATACCATCAAGATCTTTCACGAAGGTCGTGGAATGATCACATAGCTTTCCATCATCCTAAGAAAATGACCTATATCCTAGACATGTTTGCTCAACCAAAAAATGCTATAAGATAGGTGCAATTTTTCAATAATTTGACCCAGGATCAGGTTCAATGGATGTTCGAATGGTTCCCTAACGACAAATTCCTCGTCAGATCTAGGGATGTCCCACATTTGGTACTGATCGGGTTAAGGGGCATATACCCTTATGCTCCCATCAGGGTTATGAGACAGGCAGGTAGGAAGCAGGTTATACCGCGAGTTGCTAAAATAAGTCACTTCATAGCCGATTTTTAGGGTGATGCCATTCCATACAAATATGAGGCCCAGTACATATGGCACTTGAAAATTATTGTCGAAAAGGATACCATCGAGCCAGATCGATATCATATTGGTCATGTGTACTTTTACCCTCATGGTTAGATGATAATATAGTAGAAATATTCGAGCCAAGGGTTGGTTTAGGAAAAAGAGTCATAGATGAAGTTGTCGAGGCATAAGTGAAGTACAAAAAACTGCGCAAAAGAGTTCACGAGTTCGAGGTCAAGCACATGGAGCGACACAAGACCGATATGGAACTAATTAATAAATGGAGGGAGATGGCTGTTAAATCAAGTGAAAGGTTGGAATATCTGGAGTACAGACTGATGGAATTAGAGGGAAAGATGAGGAAGAGAGTCACCGATTTCCAAAACACCAAAGGAAGCGAAGGAGGACATTTAGCAAGGGCATACCTACTGCTGAACCTACATGAACTGGGGAATTTGATCGATAAGAACATCCAGCCTGGAGAAGGTTCTTCCGAGACCAAGTAGATTAGGTTAATTTACCTTTTCAAATGTAATAAGGCCAAGTTCCATCAGTGACTTATCTTATTTAGTGTCGTTTTTAAATTCGTCTATTTTTACATTAATGAAATGAGGCAATTATTGGCACTGAAATTCTCCAAATCTATTTGTCGCTAGGCCTACTTCAGGCACAACGAGTCTCCCAAATTAGGATGCGAATTTACATTCCCGCAATATGTGTTTAAATACTGCAAACATTTCAGAATCCTTACTGACTTATTTACCTTCTGTTTTTCTTTATTTTTATTATTCTCATCCCCTAAGGTTGGTTTGCACATACTGGTATCATCAGCATATCACACCAGATCTAGAGGCCCCCCTCCTCCTCCTCCCCCGAGTAATCCAAAAAGCAGATAAAAAGCTAATATGGATGACTTGAGTGGTAAACAAAAATAAAATGCTAAGAATATTGAAACTTCAGACGGTCGGAGCACTCCGGCTCAGAATGATTTGGTCCTACGATTAGAGCAGAAAATACTGGAGTTACAAGGAGAACTTGAGCAGGTCCGCAACTTGGAAAACCTCTCCCTCACTCTGAATATCCCAGACGTTAACCAACAAAATGCTCAAAACCCAGCATCTCCTCAAAATATGCCAAACCAATGTCCACAAAATCGTCCAGCACCCCATCAGTACGCCACACCACCTCAAAACCACAATCCTCTACCGATACCAACTCCTCCACAACACCATCATCAACCAATCTAGTACCCACAAACCACTACCTACTACACTTCTTAGAACATGCCACAACCTATTCCCGATCCTAAAAACTCAACCAATAACCACCACTACACCCAAATCCCTGGCACTCACCAAAACAACCCCATATACGTGGAAACCCTACCTCACTTCACTCAGCCAATCTCCTATACACCAGAATCCACTGAGAAGGACCTGTTTATCAAGAACATGACCGAGGAACTCAAGAAGTTGACAAGTCGCGTTCAGGGTGTTGAAGGAGGTAAAAGGATAGAAGGTCTGAACTACGAGGATTTATGCATACAACCAGATATGGAACTGCCAGAGGGTTACAAACCTCCCAAGTTCGAAAGCGGAACAGGTGATCCCAAGGTTCATTTGAGAACTTATTGTGACAAGCTCGTGGGGGTCAAAAAAGATGAAAGGATTCGAATGAAGCTCTTCATGAGAAGTCTTACCGGAGATGCCTTGTCCTGGTACATAAGGCAGAATCCTAAGAAATGGGCCAATTGGGTAAGCATGACATCAGACTTTATGGACCGATTCAGGTTCAATACGTAGAATGCACCAGGTGTCTTCTATATCCAGAACCTAAAGAAGAAGCCAACTGAGACTTCCCGCGAGTATGCTACTCGGTGGAGGTCAGAAGCAGCCAAGGTCAGACCAGCATTAGACGAGGAACAGATGAACAAGTTCTTTGTCCGGGCACATGACCCACAGTATTATGAAAGGCTAATGGTTATTGAGAATCATAAGTTCTATGATATCATCAAACTCGGAGAGAGATTGAAGAGGGCATTAAAAGCGGGATGGTGACAAATTTTGAGGCACTGTAGGCCACGAACAAAGCATTGCAATCAGGTGGCATATCAAAAAAGAAAGAAGTAGGGGCAGTAATGGTGGCCCAAGGCCCAAAATCTCCACTTACATACCAAACACCTTCACCTACATACCAACCCTCACCTCCCAGATATTCTCAACCCGCCACCGCCTATCACACTTACAACACCCAGCCAGCCTACTATAATTCACCTCTAACTCGTCCAAATTACCAGAAACCTCGACCTAATTTTGATCGCAAATCACCCAGACAATACACCGCTATTGCTGAACCCATCGACCAGTTGTACAAAAGATTGAAGGCTGCTGGTTATGTCACCTCTATTTCCGCTGTGGCAATGGAGAATTCATCTCAATGGGTCAACCCGAACAAAACCTATGCATATCATTCCGATATGAAGGGGCACACCATTGACGAGTGCTGGATATTGAAAGATAAGATTCGGACATTGATTGATGATAAGGTCATACAGGCTAAGGAAGCTGCACCCAACGTCCGCAATAATCCTCTTCAAGATCATAGGAGCGAAGGGATTAATGTGATCGAAACTGATGAGGAGTGGAATTCCGAGGGATCAATTGGACTTATAAAAGAGGTCGACGATCCTAAGAAACCCGCAGTCACGCTCAATCCTATTGTGGTCCAGGTACAACTGCCAATTGAGGTTGAGGTAACCGCATCAGTTCCATTTGAGGTAGAAGTAATACAACCTACAACCACACCTGTTCCATTTAAGGTAGAAGTGGCCACACCTTCCACAGTGACAGTAACAACCACACCTCCTTTCAAGTCCAACACCATACCCTGGGATTACATTGCCAAAGCTAGGCGAAAAGGAAAAGCAAAGATGGAAGAATCTGGTGTCGCAAAAGGAATGACCAGAACTGGAAGGATCTATACACCCGAAAATTTGGGAGGATCAAGCAAGGAAGCTGCTACCAAACAACCTATCATTGAAACTAGACCGGATGATCTTTGGAGGAAAGTACAAGCGAGGGAATACTCTGTCGTCGATCATTTAAACAAGACCCCCACCCAGATATCCATCCTGTCACTATTGCAAAATTCAGAGGCGCATAAGAGTGCTATGATGAAGGTGTTGAATGAAGCTTATGTGCCCAACAATATCACCAGTGGAGAGATGGACAACATGGTAGGGCAAGTACTAGAGAGCCACAAGATCACCTTCCATGAGGATGAACTACCGCTTGAAGGGTTAAGTCACAACAGGGCACTGCATATCACGGTACAAGTTGAAGACAAATTCATTGCCAGGGTCCTAATAGATGGGGGTTCTAGCCTCAACATTTGTCCATTGACTACCCTAAAAAGGTTGGGAAAAGATTCCCATGAGATACGGGCAGGAAGTATGAATGTGAAAGCCTTCGATAGGTCTTAAAGGGCCACGATTGGGGAGATTAACCTTTGTTTGCAGATAGGACCAACTTGGTTCGATGTTGAGTTCTAAGTACTAGACATATTAACTACATACAATATTCTATTGGGTCGACCTTGGATACATGCCGATGGGGCCGTGGCTTACACGCTACACCAGGCCGTGAAGTTTGAGTGGAACCATCAGGAGGTAATCATTCACGAAGATGGAAGTAACCCCATCTACACCAGTCAAACTATCCCGGTTATCGAGAATAGAAGAAGGTTGGGGGAGAAACTTATCACCATATTGAACATGTCAACGCAATTGAGAAGGACAAGTGGTGGCATAAGAAAATAGAAAGCATATTGGCATGGTCTGGGTATGAACACGGCAAAGGGCTTGGGAAGGATCTCTAGGGCATTACCAAACTGATACATTTGAAACGTCATGGCACAAATTTCAGGCTGGGATATCCATACACCTAGCAAGAATATGATGATTGGTCGCCTCCATGGCGTGGTCCTTATTACCCTCTCGAGCAGCCGGTACCACACCTTAGTTAGACTTTTCACTAGGCCGATACAATATGGGGGTCTACAGAGGAAAAGCTTTGGCTGGGTTGAGAAACTTGTTCCTAGAAGACGAGAATATGGATTGCAATGTGATAATTGAAAAGGAGGAAGAAGGCCTCACTATTCAAATTGTGGAAAAGGGAGTTGTTCTCAGGAATTGGACTGCCACACTATCTTGGGCCCGCTGAGTTCCTGGGTAGCTTAGCAATTAGCTTGATTTGTTTTATAGCCATGTGATATTTTCTGCAATTCTATTTTAAAGACGCATTTTGTTTCGAAATAATTTCTCGAGTCATTTATTATTGCTAGGCATTACTATTTATTATTCATTATTATCTTTCACATTTTTCTTTCTACAACGTTATTATTACTTTTCACGATGAACCGATGACTGTGACATGTAATGAGAAAATGCAACATAAGGATAGTGACTTAGAAGAAGAGGATGAAATACCTGAGGAAGTTGTCAGAGAGGTCGAGAACTTTGAGAACAACCCTAAGTCCAACCTGGACGAAACCAAAGCAATCAATTTGGGAGACGCCAAAACCGTCAAGGAGACTCGCATAAGCATTCACTTATCACTATCAGAGAAGGAAGAGTACCGTCGTTTCCTGAAGGAATATGATGATATCTTTGCATGGTCATATGATGACATGACTGGTCTGAGCACATCCATAGTGTCTTATAAGTTGCCTACCAATCCAATGTATCCGCCGGTGAAGCAGAAACTCAGAAAGTTCAAACCAGACATGAGTCTAAAAATCAAGGAGGAAGTCACTAATAAGATCAAATCCAAAGTCCTCAGGGTAGTTGAGTACCCAACCTGGTTAGCCAACATTGTACCGGTTTTGAAGAAAGATGGGAAAGTCAGGGTGTGTGTTGACTATCGGGATTTAAATAGAGCAAGTCCCAAGGATGATTTCCTATTGCCAAATATACACATCCTGATCGATAATTGTGCCAAGCATGAACTCCAATACTTTGTAGATTGCTTCGCGGGTTACCACCAGATCTGGATGGATGAAGAAGACACCGAGAAAATAGCCTTCATTACACCATAGGGAGTGTACTGCTACAAAATGATGTCGTTCAGTCTAAAGAATGTTGGGGCTACCTACATGAGAGACATGAAAACCATCTTCCATGATATGATACACAAGGAAATAGAGGTGTATGTTGACGATGTCATCATTAAATCCAAGAGGGCCGCAGATCACATAGCAGACTTGAGAAAATTCTTTGATAGGCTAAGGAGGTACAATCTAAAACTGAACCCTGTAAAATGTGCATTGGGGGTTCCCGCAAGAAAGCTGTTGGGATTCATCGTCAGCCGCCGAGGAATCGAGTTGGACCCGTCTAAATCAAGGCTATCCAAGAGTTACCACCACCAAAGATCAAAAAGGACGTGATGAGCTCCCTAGGATGCCTCAACTACATCAACCGCTTCATAGCATAGTCCACGATAATATGTGAACCCATCTTCAAAATGTTGCGACATGCTGAAACCAGTTGGACTGAGGATTGTCAGAAGGCTTTTGACAAAATCAAGGAATACTTGTCCACACAACCAGTCCTAGTCCTGCCAGAACCTGGGAGACCTTTGCTATTCTATGTGTCCGTATTAGATGGAGATTTCTGATGTGTTTTGGGACAACATGACGATACCAGAAGAAAAGAGCAAACCATATACTACTTGAGTAAGAAGTTCACACCTTATAAGGCACAATACTCTCTACTAGAACGCACTTGATGTGCTTTGACATGGACAACTAAAAAATTGAGGCATTACTTCTATGCCTATACCACATACCTCATATCCAGGATGGACCCTTTGAAGTACATCTTTCAGAAGCCCATGCCAACCGGGAAGTTGGCCAAGTGGTAGATATTGTTGAGTGAGTTCGATATCGTCTATGTAACTCAGAAGGCGGTCAAATGACAAGCATTGGCAGACCATCTTGCTGAAAATCCTGTGGGAGGAGAATACAAACCATTAAAAATGTATTTTCTCGATGAAGAAGTATCATTTGTAGGAGAGGACATTGCTGAAGCCTATGAAAGTTGGAGAATGTTCTTCGATGGGGCTGCAAACTTCAAAGGAGTGGGCATTAGAGCAGTTTTGGTATCAGAAACAGACCAACATTACCCGGTGTTCGCAAAGCTTAGGTTTTCGTGCACTAACAATATGGCAGAATATGAGGCTTGCATCATGGGGCTCAATTTGGCCATCGATATGAATATACAAGAATTGCTAGTAATTGGTGATTAGGATATTCTCGTACATCAGGTTCAAGGAGAATGTGCTACGAAGAACACCAATATACTACCATACTTGTATCATGTGCAGGAATTGATGAAGAGATTCACAAAGATAGAATTCAAACATGTGCCCAGAATTCAAAATGAGTTCGCAGACGCACTGGCCACCTTGTCATCAATGATACAATATCCAGACAAGAATTTCATCGATCCCATCCCGGTGAAGATCCATAATCAACTAGCTTACTGTGCTCATGTTGAAGAAGAAACAGACGTAAAACCTTGGTTCCATGATATCAAAGAATATTTAGCGAAAGGAGAATATCTAGAACAGGCAAATCATACTCAGAAACGCTCACTGCGAAGGTTGTCCAATCACTTCATCTAAAGTGGAGGGACCCTGTATAGAAGAACTCCTGATCTGGGATTGTTAAGGTGTGTTGACGCAAAGGAGGCTTCTAGATTTCTTGAGGAGATACATACCGGAACATGTGGACCACATATGAACGGTTTTGTTCTAGCCAAGAAGATACTCAGAGCTGGATATTTTTGGATGACCATGGAAACGGATTGCATCCGTACGTCCAAAAATGCCACCGATGCCAGGTACATGCAAACATTATAAGGGTACCACCAAATGAGCTCAATGCAACAAGTGTACCTTGGCCTTTTGCTGCCTGGGAAATGGATGTCCAATCGAGCCCACTGCTTCTAACGGGCATCGGTTCATTTTAGTAGCTATTGTCTATTTCACAAAATGGGTAGAGGCTGCATCTTACAAAGCTGTAACCAAAAAAGTCATTACTGATTTTGTCAATGATCGTATTGTTTGCCGATTCGGGGTTCCCGAGTCCATTATCACTGATAATGCCGCCAATCTTAACAATGACTTGATGAAAGCCATGTGTGAAACCTTCAAAATCAAGCACAAAAACTCTATAGCATACATGCCTCAAATGAATGGAGCTGTGGAAGCTGCCAACAAGAACATCAAGAAGATGCTGAGGAGGATGGTAGAAAATCACAAACAATGGTCCGCACATCAACTATGGCAACTCCCTATTTACTGGTTTATGGTACCGAAGCTGTCATTCCAGATGAGGTAGAAATTCCTTCTTTAAGGATCATACAAGAAGTCGAACTCAGTGATGCAGAATAGATAAGGAGCCGCTTTGAGCAACTGGCCCTCATAGATGGAAAAAAATGAACGCAGTATGTCACGGTCAGCTTTATCAGAACAGAATATCCAGAGCTTTCAACAAAAGGGTCAGACCAAGACAATTCGCACCGGGGCAGCTGGTGCTGAAGCGGATCTTCCCGCACTAAGATAAAGCCAAAGGGAATTTTTTTACCTAACTAGCAAGGTCCTTACATGGTTCATCGGGTACTAACAGGAGGGGAACTCATACTCGCAGAAATGGACGGAGAAGTTTGGCCGAAACCTATCAATTTAGATGCAGTCATGAAATACTATGCTTAGATTGTTTGCATTCATCTGATGTAACTGAACTATGCTTGACCTGATTGCCATTTAAGAGGGGATGCATAGGCAACCCTGTGGGTTCGGTCATATCAATAAAATTTTCATTTCCCCGAGAACAAGAAACTGGGGCAGAATTTTGAGGACCCTTAAAATTCCGGAGCAAGTCCAGCCGACGCCATCATATGCAAGATAGTTAAGTAACTGGGGCAGAATTTTGAGAAGGATCCTCAAAATTCCGGAGCAGATCCAACAAACCTCATTGCACGCAGAGCGACCGAAGGATCAAACTGGGGCAAAATTTTGAGGAGGACCCTCAAAATTCTAGTGCAAGGAAGATGCAATGTCTCTAAAAGTGTTACAGTCCTTATTTCATCTAATTTACTCGATATTATATACCACTATGTTTCTAAATAACTCTATTTCATCAATCAATGCATATTTTTGAAAACTTTATTTCTATGGTAGCCAGGTGTTACTCAGGGTTACTCGAACAGGGCCTCTAGAGCAAAATAAAGTAAAGCAAGCAGACAAAGGCACAAACCAACCTTCCCCCTCCAAAACTCACAATTTTTCTTTGGATGCATGCACAATGAACATAATAGGAGTATTCGCAAATATACACATATCAAAATCACTATCAATCAGGCCACCAGACGCAAATGTCTCTCCAACAAAGAAATATTCTACTCTTATTTGCTACGTGTTCACTGCATAGGGCTAAGCATTGCCTTCTCTTTGCATGAGACTAAGCCCTATCTCAAATCTTGCATGAGGCTAAGCCCTGCCTGCATACTTGCATAAGGCAAAGCATTTCCTTCTCTCTGCATGAGACTAAGCCCTGTCTCAAATCCTGCATGAGGCTAAGCCCTACCTCCATAACTGCATAAGGCTAAGCATGACCTTCTCTCTGCATGAGACTAAGCCCTGCCTCAAATCTTGCATGAGGCTAAGCCCTGCCTCCATATTTGCATAAGGCTAAGCCCTGCCTCCACCGCATAAGTCTAAGCATTGCCTTCTCTTTGCATGAGACTAAGCTTTGTCTCAAATCTTGCATGAGGCTAAGCCCTGCCTCCATATCTGCATAAGGCTAAGCATTGCCTTCTCTTTGCATGAGACTAAGCCCTGTCTCAAATCTTGCATGAGGCTAAGCCCTGCCTCCACATTTGCATAAGGCTAAGCATTGCCTTCTCTTTGCATGAGACTAAGCCCTGTCTCAAATCTTGCATGAGGCTAAGCCCTACCTCCACATTTGCATAACGCTAAGCATTGCCTTCTCACGGTACTAACCATTGTCTTCCCTTGCATAAGTGTTGCTCTATTATATACTTTGCATTATCTTCTTCTCTCGGGGGTAAGCTCTCCCCCAAACTCTGCGCAAGGCTAAGCACTACCTTGTCATTACCTTTGGTATTATGTCTTTGCATTTCATGGGCTGATGTATAGCCAATTTATCCAAAGGCGTCATAGTCCGAAGGCATCATCCTCATATCCTGAAGACACCATGTCATGGCCTGAGGATCTCTCAATACTGCACGTCATTATTCAAAGGCGTCATGGTTTAGAGGCACCATTTTCATGGCCCGAGAACACCATTTCATGGCCTGCAAATCTCTTATCTCATGATTCATGGCCCAGGACATCATGGTCTAAGGATGTCATCTTCACTGTCCAAAGACAACCTTCGTGGTCCAAAGGGAACTTGCATCATGTTTAAATTCTCGCAATACTCTATATACTCACATGCATTGTGTTTTAAGTTTTGCAGGTAACCCAGGAAGTAACCGTTCTTCAAACAGGAGCAACCTTCGCTCCGATTTCCGCTCGTGCCACTTATACCTTGCCATTATTTCAAACGTAATCGACTCCTATCAATTACCCATCTTTACTATGTGACCGTTCAGATCTCCACCCTATGATACATCCATTACACTTCAGACTCATACTCATAACTCAGCATAAACCCATCTAATACCAACCTCCCCAAAGAAGGAAACTTTCCGAAACATACTACCATTCTTATAACAATTCCATCAGCTTCATTCTCCGTTGGGTCCAGAACTATACATGGCCTGATTCTTGTAAAACTAGAGATATGTAGGTAGCTCAGAGACTAGGGTGCGGCCTTCATTTCTCAAAACACCCCATTCGGTAAAAATCAATCCTCATTTCTTTACCCGACAACTCTTTCATCCTTCCCGAGTAAAGAGGGGTAGCTGTTGATACCCAATTTTTTCCTCATATATTTCAAAATGCATATATATTTTCAAAATAGTGCATGAGCATCAACCAATATTGTTTCATAATTTTCCTATAATTTTAAAAGGATTTTAATAAATTTATTCTAGCATTTTATTATATAAATAATTACTAATTGCATTACAAACGGTTTTATGATAATTTTATTGCTTAATTTTATCATTTATATTTATACTAAGCTTTAATTATTTCATGAATAGCCATATGTACATGTTAGGGTTATAATCGCAATAACTTTGCAATAATGGCCCCATACGTGCATAACTACCTTATTTCTCAAGAAAATAACCTTTTATATTTTTATAATACTAAGTAATTATTTTAAATTATTTTCATGCACAAATGATATTTTTATCATTTATAAAATTGTTTTATTAAGTTAATTGGGTATTTAAATAATAGCTCCTTTTTCTTAATCAATTTCGGACATTAGCCCAATTTTCTACCCCAACCCAATTAAACCTTAGCCCAATGATCTAACCTAACCCAAACCCAATAACCTAAATATTATAACCTGCGCAACCCCAAATTAAATCCTGGCCGTTGATCTCAAGAGATCAACGATCCATGATACTCTTTCCTTTCTAATATCCCTAACCACCAAACCCTACCTCATTTAACAAAGTCCGCCACCCTTGAATCCTTTCCCTCCTATCTTCTCTCTCAGACTCTCCCCTAACCTAGCCACCGTCACCAGAAAACCCTCCGTTCCATGGGGTTTCCCTTTGATTTTAGGCCCCAGCTGGCCTCTTACCTTTACTAGTTGTTCAATTTCTTCATGTTTTGAAGGAATCTCAAAGAGATTCAACTCAGAGTCGACCTAGACTATTAATTTTTTTCAATGAACCTGCCTCGTGTTCATTGCTATGTTTGTGAGTATCGTTATCTTTATGTTTATAGCTTGAAACTCCGATTTTTAACTGGATTTTTCTCACCTCGTTCCATTCTTCAAAACCCTCATCTCTTTCTACTTGAGTCTGTTCAGATCCTTGTAGATCTGAAATGATTTTAAGTTTATCTTGTATTTTCTTTAAAAAAACCTTCTGTTTTTCCATATTACTAATCAATTTTAATGTTTCTCTAAAACTAGGGTTTCACTTCTTTGCGTTCCTGCAAAACTTTTCTAAAGAAGTTTGAGTGTTTGATTCCGTCACTTTTCGTTTGCTTGACTGTCTATGTTCTAAACCCTAAGGTTTCTGACTACTTCATTAGCTGTTCTGGTGTTTGCCCGTTATTCCTTGTCTGTCTATTAGCAGAGATTAATTGATGTTATTTGACTATTTAGGGTTCGAAATTATATTATTCTGCTGAGATTGTTACTTTCTGTGATTTTTACCTATTTTTCTTATTTGTGACTACTAATTAGTACTACTTGCCTTAATTAGTTTATTAGCCTGATTTCTAGGTTTTGAGTTATTCAAACCGACTTATAAATAACCTATGACTTATTTCTTGCCTTATTTAAACCTCAAACTGGGCTGTTAATTGATTCTCCCTATTTTATGGGGTCTTTACCGGATTCTTCTGTGTTAATTGATTGAGTTTAGCAGCCCCAATCAACTGGCTAATTTTATTTGCATACCTTATTTGTGAACTCTATCATCCTTTGCCTTATTTGCTTTACTCTGCTAAGTGCTATATATACCCCATTTTGATTTCTTTCAAACACACGAACACACTCTGAAAGATATAGAAACACACACAAAAACTCTTATTCAGACACACTCTCCATTGTAATTCTTTCTGTTACTTGCGTTTGCTGCACTGTCTAGCCGGCTGAAAGCCAAGGCTAGACTATTGGATTCAACTTGCCTTCACCTTCTTGTTTGCTATCTCTTAACTGGGATGCCCCTATTTTTGTTATCATAATTTTCTCTATGTGTTATGTGTCTCAGTATACTTCTGCTTTGATACTTGCATCCTAGTCATCTCCTTCTCAACTACTATGCTTCAGTTCCTAGTCTCTATGACTTATATGATTAGTTCACTCTGAACCTCAACATGTGCGTTTATTATGTGCTTCTTATTTATTTTAACCAATATGCTTTAGTCTTGTTACCTCTTTGTCCCATGTGGCTGCGTGGTTAGTGTTCCAACATGCTTCTTTTCTGCCCTATGTTTCTCTTAACTAGCATGACTTAGGTCCTATCCTGTTCTATATGATAGCATGTTCCTGTTTGATCCATGGCGCTTATTTACCCATTTCTCAACTAGCATGCCCCAATTCCTGTCTTGTTTTATGTGCTGATAGTCTGCTTTAGCATGTTCCTGATCAACTCATGGTTTATGTGTACTTCTTTTAAGAATAATGTGTTTTAGATTATCACTACATTTTCTGTATGGCTGTCTGATTAGCCATTTGACTTCAGCATGTTTCTATTTGTTAAATACATGTCTATATGATTCCATTTAGTAATAGTTAATAGACTATATCAGCTTCAGCAATGTGAAACCTTGTTTGTGACTCTGTTCTGTCTATGATTCCAGTGTTCCTATTTTTGTTTAATTACTGGTAACTAAATCTAAATCAATCTGTTGAAACATGGTCCTGTTCTGTTTGCAACTTGTTTCTATGCACTTCTGAAAAAACTATTTTTCATAAAACTATCCCCTACCCTTGTATACTATTTTCCAACTCTTACTCTTAGTTAACTAGGGACCTGTCACCCCCAGTGTGAGTAGTGCTTAGGGTCCATGAGGCTCCTCTGAACTCTGACACATTGGTGCTGATTTTCCAATCCTTTATGAAATTTGTGTTGAACATCTGATTCTGGTGTGAGCATTGCCCGGGGTCCATGAGGCCCTTGGGAAATTTGACACACCATAAGCCCATTTGGTGTATTATGGACTGCCTGTTAGACTCCAAATTTGATTGAAGTCCTAGTTTCCAGGTTTACTTTTGGGCCTGTCAAGGCTCCCTATAGTATAGTAATTTTTATTATGTGATTCATTTGTTCTAGTCTATAATAATAATTCTTGTAAAAATAGATATGTGGTTATTAGTAAATCTGGGAAGGATTTTTATATATCTTTGTTGGGATCCGGTAGAAATCATGTCTATAAGATTGTGGTGATTATTTATATGCATTAGAAACTATGCCTATAGGCTTATCTTCCTATTTGTCCTAAATTTCCACGTTACATCCTAGAAATCCAGTTATAGGACGTTTATCAATTCTGTATCAAAATCCATGTTCATGCATATTCTCAAGTTTCAATATGCAATAGAAACCATTCCTATAGGATCTTTTTTGGGAATTATCAACTCGTATAACATTCTGCTCGCTTAGATATCATGTCCATAGGAAATCATGTTTGAGATTAGCATGAATACTTAGATATCATGTCTATAGGAAATCACATTTAAAACCAGTTTTGACAACATAGATATCATGCCTATAGGAAATGTCACGCCCCAAACATCGGGAGGCGTGGCTGGCACTCGGTGCCGCACTGGCCCGAGCGAACCACTCTGCAACTCTTTTTTTTCTTTGTAACTATCATGGGCCAACCTGACCACAACTCGTAATGTATAACTATAAGTGGAAAACACTATATCACTGAACCATTTTTCTTAAAACATAAATACATATGGGCCGTCAAGGCCTCTAACGTACCACACAAAATAAACCTCTGTCTACAATGCCTCTAAGATTATTTGACATCAAATGGGATAGGGTACCGACCTACCCATAAGTCTATAGCAAAATTCGGACATGATGACTCATAGACTCGGTTGCACTCCGAATGAGGTGGAGTCTTACCGATCCTTTGCTGAATTCCAATCTCGTCTACTATGAGGGTTCGTCAAACTGATTATCTATTCCTGCAAGCATGAATGCAGCGTCCCCATCAAAAGGACGTCAGTACAAATAATGTACTGAGTATGTAAGGCAGAACTGAAATATAATAATGATTCAACATTAATTAAAAACATACAAAAATAAACCTGTATCTCTGAAGTACCACCGTATATGCATACTTATTATACTTACATATATACAACGCTTCTCTTTAATACGCTTATCCATATCGTATGATGCATGACTGCCCAACTGGTCAGTGGTAACTGCCCGACCGGCCATCGCACGGTGGTAAATGTATGACTACCCAACCGATGGTAAATAATGATACATAATTGCCCAATCGGTGGTGACTGTCTGACCGTCCGTAGAACGGTGGTAAATAAATATGCATGACTGCCCAACCGGTCGCAGCACGATGGTAAATGCATGACTGCCCAACCGGCCGTAGCTTGATGGTAAATAAAGATGCATAATTTGGCAAAAATTAGGACACTCTTGCAAAAGCACAAATACATACTCCTAGTCATATGTGTTGGTTTCCCATACTAGCCACGAGATGTCAAACTACAATAATCATCCTACACTGATTACACTTTTCTGGTAAACCTTCCTAGTTTTTGTACTTAGCACAAGATAGGATTGACAAAATCTCCCTAAAACCCATGAGTAGAACAATAAATGATAATCACCCCTAAACAACTAAAGCATATCATATCTGTTAACCATCAAAATTCACAGGATACCCAAATAGAATATACTTTCTTGTGGAAGGATAATGTAACTATCAGCAAATGTGTGCCACTAGCAACAAACTAATGCTAAACCAATCAAAACTATTATCTACTTATATGTGGATGAATCAATAGAAGTAGGTAAAGTATTTTGATAAGGACAATCTTACACGGCATCTTCTTTGTGATTACTGGAAGAAAAGTATTTGAAAGAATAGAATCCACATTCTTTAGCATATACCTCAATATGGACTTGGGAACATACTTAGGCATGCTTGAATATTACTTTATGGGAATAAATAACATAGACATCCTTAATTGCTGAGAGTAGAACCACTTACGGAATAATATTACGTTTATGTATCATTACTTGGATCATGCTAAAAGAAAGAAAGAATAGCCTTTAACATATCTGAACCGATTTTCTTGATATTTCCTCTAATATACATCTTTTGCAAAAATACGAAACAAGTTATATGAAAAGCTCGTTGCTTATGCAAAGACTATCTTGGTCGAAGCCTCTCCTTAAGTAACTATGAAATGAGAAGCTTGAATTGAGGTCTTTAGAAAATGACGTTAAAAGGAATGGAATGTTTTGTTGAATTTTTTGAAGAGATTCTATTGTTATTCCTAACAGAAGCTCCAAGACAAAATGATGTTAAAATGTATTTGTTATTCTTAAGTGACTCCACCTAATTAAGATTGGTGTCACACTTCTTTCTCAAGTGTGAGACCTTGCAATCTTTCATGCTTAGTTAATTAAATGGAAGAGATGATTGCCACGTTGGGGGAGGGGTTAAATCTTATCTCTCTCTTTAATTAATTACCCAATAATTAATCAATTTACCCATATATTTAAGAATTATCTTAACTTACTTAAAATACTTCTTATTTTTAATACACTTTATACATCATACTATAATATACTTTACTATCGTAGTCATGTGATACCATACACTATTATTTCATTAAAACATCCATGTAAAAATAAATATATTTTCTCAACTTCTAATTTTCCTAATCTCATATAAAGAGTAAAAATTTTCGTACGCTTAATTCTTAAAATGGTAAAAAGATAATCATCTTTTCTTGTGCAAAAATAATTTATGTCCTTACAATAAAACAAATCTCATAATCTTTCTCATATTATCTATGTATATTATTTAAAGCATATTCGAAAGTGGTAATATTAATAACTAAATAAAATCATATTTTTCAAACCATTTTTTTTCTTTATAAAAATGTTCCACTCAAAATACCATATCAAATATATACATAACGATATCAAGGTTGTTAAACTTACGGGGTTTAACATCCTTCCCCCCTTTAGGATATTCGTCCTCGAATGTTAACTCTTAGAAATTTACAAAAATTTTACTAGGGTCTCCTCTGTAAATTAAACTTAAAACCCACACTATATCTGAAGTTTTGATTATTCACAAGCTTTTGTACGTGAGTATCTCGTATCTTCTTTACCTTTACGTTACTTACCTTTTAATCTTGCATCATATCTTTTGTTTCTTTCATAACCTTCATTCCATATAGATAGAAATTACGCCTTAAAGCTGTACTGTGATACCTCACCTCTGGTGCATACAAAATCTGGTGAAAGCTTCATATTGACTTCTTACGACTCAGCTCTATGGCACGATCTGGAAACAAAAGAAGAGTAATACTTTCTAAATGTCCTATATCCTCTCAATTATAAACGTGGCGGGTAACACACCCACAAGTGAGACTCTATTAGGCATGACTTTGTAGATTTCCTAGGACACGACCCGCTCTGATACTACTTTGTCACGCCCCAAACCTCAGGAGGCGTGGCTGGCACCCGGTGCCGCACTGGCCCGAGCAAACCACTCTGCAACTCTTTTTTTTCTTTGTAACTATCATGGGCCAATATGGACACAACTCGTAATGTATAACTATAAGTGGAAAACACTATATCACTAAACCATTTTTCTTAAAACATGAATACATATGGGCCGTCAAGGCATCTAACATACTGTACAAATGAAACTTTATCTACAAAGCCTCTAAGATCATTTGACATCAAATGGGATAGGGTACCGACCTACCCATAAGTCTATAGCAAAATTCGGACATGATGACTCATAGACTCGGTTGCACTCCGAATGAGGTGGAGTCTTACCGATCCTTTGCTGAATGCCAATCTCGTCTACTATGAGGGTTCATCAAACTGATTATCTATTCCTGCAGGAATGAATGCAGCGTCCCCAACAAAAGGACGTCAGTACGAATAATGTACTGAGTACGTAAGGCAGAACTGAAATATAACAATGATTCAACATTAATTAAAAACATATAAAAATCAACCTGAATCTCTGAAGTGCCACCTTATATGCATGCTTATTATACTTACATATATACAACGCTTCTCTTTAATACTCTTATCCATATCGTATGATACATGACTACCCAACTAATCAGTGGTAACTGCCTGACCAGCCATCGCACGGTGGTAGATGTATGACTACCCAACCGGTGGTAAATAATGATACATAACTGCCCAACCGGTGGTGACTGCCCGACCAGCCATAGTCCGGTGGTAAATGCATATCTACCCGACCGGTTATAGCACAGTGGTAAATAAATATGCATGACTGCCCAACCGGACGTAGCACGATGGTAAATGCATGACTGCCCAACCGACCGTAGCTCGGTGGTAAATAAAGATGCATAATTTGGCAAAAATTAGGACACTCTTGCAAAAGCACTAATACATACTCCTAGTCATATTTGTTGGTTTCCCATACTAGCTACGAGATGTAAAACTACAATAATCATCCTACACTGATTATATTTTTCTGGTAAACCTTCCTAGTTTTTGTACTTAGCAAAAGATAGGATTGACAAAATCTCCCTAAAACCCAGGAGTAGAACTATAAATGATAATCACCCCTAAATAACTAAAACATATCATATCTGTTAACCATCAAAATTCACAGGATACCCAAATAGAATATACTTTCTTGTGGAAGGATAATGTAATTATCAGCAAATGTGTGCCACTAGCAACAAACTAATGCTAAACCAATCAAAACTGTTATCTACTTATATGTGGATGAATCAATAGAAGCAGGTAAAGTATTTTGATAAGGACAATCTTACACGGCATCTTCTTTGTGATTACTGGAAGAAAAGTATTTGAAAGAATAGAATCCACATTTTTTAGCATATACCTCAATATGGACTTGGGAACATACTTAGACATGCTTGAATATCACTTTACGGGAATAAATAACATAGACATCCTTAATTGCTGAGAGTAGAACCACTTACGGAATAACATTACGTTTATGTATCATTACTTGGATCATGCCAAAGAAAGAAAAAATAGCCTTTAACATACCTGAACCGATTTTCTTGATATTTCCTCTAATATACATCTTTTGCGAAAATACGAAACAAGTTGTATGAAAAGCTCGTTGCTTATGCAAAGACTATCTTGGCCGAAACCTCTCCTTAAGTAACTATGAAATGAGAAGCTTGAATTGAGGTCTTTAAAAAGTGACGTTAAAAGGAATGGAATGTTTTATTAAATTTTTTGAAGAGATTCTGATTGTTATTCCTAACAGAAGCTCCAAGACAAAATGATGTTAAAATGTATTTGTTATTCTTAAGTGACTCCACCTAATTAAAATTGGTGTCACGCTTCTTTCTCAAGTGTGACACCTTGTAATTTTTCATGCTTAGTTAATTAAATGGAAGAGATGATTGCCACGTTGGGGGAGGGGTTAAATCTTATCCCCTTCTTTAATTAATTACCCAATAATTAATTAATTATTCACATAATTAAGGATTATCTCAACTTACTTAAAATACTTCTTATTTTTAATACACTTTATACATCATACTATAATATACTTTACTATCGTGGTCATGTGGTACCATACACTATTATTTCATTAAAACATCCATGTAAAAATACATATATTTTCTCAACTTCTAATTTTTCTAATCTCATAGAAAGAGTAAAAATTTTCATGCGCTTAATTCTTAAAATGATAAAAAGATAATCTTCTTTTCTTGTGCAAAAATAATTTATGTTCTTACAATAAACAAATCTCATAATCTTTGTCATATTATCTATGTATATTATTTAAAGCATAATTGAAAGTGGTAATATTAATAACTAAATAAAATCATATTTTTAAAACCATTTTTTTTCTTTATAATAATGTTCCACTCAAAATACCATATCAAATATATATATATATATATATATATATACCGATATCAAGGTTGTTAAACTTACGGGGTTTAACAGGGAACGTGTATAAAATCAGTTTTTATGTCGTGAAATAATGCTTCTAATCAGTTTCAGCACCTTAGAAAGCGTGCCTGTAGGGTCTAAAAGATAAAATCTGCATGTTAAGAGTCAATCACTTGTTTATAAAATTATGGTCTGATTAACGTTTAGATTCTATGTCTATAGGATTCTGCTGGTTATCAATTAGGCAAGCCTGTAGGACAATTAAATCCTGGGTTTAAAATTGTGATTTTCTTGCTGCTTAAAACGTGCTCAAATTCAGTAAGTGATAAAAATCAGTAGGCAAACTGATAAGTATTCACTGCCTCGCCTTAATAAATCTGCTGCATATTCTGTGCTCATTTAAATACCCAGCCTATAGGACCTTAATTGTTTTAACACTGCTTGTTTAATAGCGTGCATTTGTTTGTCTATTTGTGGAGGTAAATATAAGCCCTCTTAAGTGATCTTTTATGTGACAGTCCTACTTGTTTTGTTTGTCACTTAGTTTTCTCTTTTTAAGCACCATAGGTGAGTCTAGAACTACCTTAAATAGAGGTCCTAAAAGCCTCCAAGGCCACAGGTAAGGGACGAGTAGCGCACGCATAAGATACATATTCGATGCCATTAGAACGCTTAGGTAATAATTAAGGGGAGAGTAATTGGGTAGTAAAAGATATGATGACCTGTGAGCTAATGCTATGCATAACACCTCTATTTGAGGAAGGTTACCGAGTATTGCACAGAAGTGATCATATAGGCTAAAAAACCTAGGACCCCCTTTACTCATTATTCTAAAATAATCTCTATTTGTTTAAATTGCTTTATGACTAATTCGCTTAGTTGAGTTTGATCGGGACCCACCATTGTGGACCTTGAGGGGTGCCTAACACCTTCCCTTCAAGGTAATTTCAAGCCCTTACCCAATCTCTGGTAATGTAAACTAGTACACGAGTTATTTGTTCTAGGTGCCCTAACGCACCTTAATCCGTTAGGTGGCGACCATTCAAATCTCATACCCAATTCCCAAAAGGAAAGGAGTTGTCCCCAAAATGTTGAAACCTGGACTTCGCGAGGAAAAAGGGGGCGCGATAAGTGAAAATTTTGATATCGGGGTCGGATTGGATTTCTAGAAGTTGGAGTAGGTCCGTGGTATCATTTCTGACTTATGTGCAAAATTTGAGGTCATTCGGCCGTGTTTTGGTGGGTTTCCGCATCGTTTGTGGAATTCGGAAGTTTAAAGGTTCTTAGGCTTGAATCCGAGTGTAATTTGGTATTTTGATGTTGTTTGGAGTAATTTGAAGGTTTGACTAAGTTTGTATGATGTTGTGGGACGTGTCGGTATGTTTGATTGAGGTCTCGAGGGCCTCGGGTTGATTTCGGGTGGTTAACAGAATAAGATTGAAGTTTGATAGATTGTTGAAGTGGTCTGGTTCTGGTGTTTTCGCACCTACGGTGGGGAGCCTGCAAGTGCGGACCACATAAGCGAAGAGGTGTGTGCAGGTGCGGGCAAGAGTGGTTTGGTCTGAAAGTGCATGCGCGAGGATTGGTACGCATCTGCGTAAGCGCAGATGCGGGAGGCGAAACGCATATGCAGAAAAGAGCGAGGAAGGCAAGGACCGCAGAAGCAGGCGGGGCCCGCAGGTGCACACTTGCATGTGCATGTGGTTAACCACAGATGCGGACTCTGAGAACTTAAGTGAGATCCGCACCTGTGATGGATTTTTCACATGTGCCAGAAGCGATATTTGGACAGCAGGTGCGGTATTGCTGGCATAAACACATAAAAACGAGACTTTGAGATTTTTTCACCATTTTCACATTTTGGACTCGGGCTTAGGCGATTTTGGAGAGGATTTTCATGGGGATTTCAGACGTAGGCATATTGTACTTATTTTTTTAATCATAAATCTTGTTTTCCCATTGTTTTCCCACCTAGATTGTGTGGTGTTGAGATGAAATTTGGAGATTTAGGGCTTGAGAATTGGAGAGTGGATTTTGAGGATTTGAGTGACCAAATGAAGTCAGATTTTGATAAATTTGGTATGATTAGACTCGTGAGCGAATGGAATTTCGAGTTTTGTAACTTTTGTCGGATTTCGAGACGTGAGTCCGAGGGCCGGGTTTGAGCCGATTTCGGATTTTGGCTATGAATTTGGTATTTTTCTTATGGAATTGATTCCTTTAGCCTATATTGATCGTATTGTATTGCTTGTGGCTAGATTCGGGGAGTTCGGAGGTAGAGTCGAGAGGAAAGGGCATTACAGAGCAGGAGTTTTGCTCGGTTTGAGGTAAGTAACACTTTCAAACTTGGTTATGAGGGTTCGAAACCCCGAACTACGTGTTATGTGGTTAGTATTAAGGTGTTGCACATGCCAAGTGATGGGCATACGGGCGTGCACCATGAGAATCGTGACCTGGTTCATTCCATGACACTGTTTAATGACTCTTTCTTGTTGATATCCGTGCTTCCATTATGTGATAAAGTAATTGCGCTGCAAAACATGCTAGATATCATGTTAGGGCTTCACGCCAATACTACTGGGACCCCTAGTGGTCGTTTCTTGCTGTCATTTCACTGATTTCACTGTTATTTTGTACTCAGTCATATTTATGCATTTCATATCATATCTCAGTCTTAGTTGTTATTATTGGCATAACATATCATTGTTTCTGGGCTAGTTTCCATGACATTGTGAGCCCGTGGGTGAGACTAGAAGTGATGACTGAGTGAGGACGAGAGCCTGATTATGAGGTCGGGCTGCACGTCGCAACAGTTTATATTGATTATGATAGTGCTTGGGCCGTAGGAGCCCCTCCAGAGTCTGCACACCCCTAGTGGGCGCGGATGATATTATTGAGGGATGGATTTCCTTGGACATGGATTTGTCCGAAGTATTGATATTTGGAGATGAATTTCTCCACAGGGTTGGATTACCCTTTTTCCTCGGTATTGGGTGACTTATAGTCAGTGATAAGTATGTTCCGGGATTGATTTTCCTGGGCCGGATGGATATATACGATACCAATTGGTTGAGTATTTATATATACCTAGAGATGGATTTCTCCTCAGGGTTGATTGCCCTTTTTTCTTGGTACTGAGTGACTCACAGTCAGTGTTGTATATGTTCCGGGATGGATTTTCCTGGGCCGAATGTCCATATTCAGTACCGAGTAGTTGAGCACTTGAGAGTGAGAGTACATTATGTATTTCATACAGTCGGTGCATTAGCATATAGAGGTAGTTGAGTTACATATCTTAAACTGTTCAGATCTGCATATACCTTATTGCTTTGAGCTGTCTATTTAACTGAAAGCATGCCTACGTTTCTATACGTTGTTTCTATTATATCTGTTGAGGTTGAGTTTGTCACTACCTTTTAGTCCATAGTTTGGACTCATTATTTACTGAGTTGGTGTACTCACGTTACCCCATGCACCTTGTGTGCAGATCCAGACACTTTTGGTCCCAGTGGCAGTCGCTGATCGAGGCTTCAGGCTTTAGGACACTATCGGGTATCTGCACGGCGTTCATAGGCCTTGAATCTCCATATTTATCTCCAGATTATATTTCAGTTTGTTTCCTTAAACTTTGTAATAGACTATGTTCTCCTTAGACGCTCATGCACTCAGTGATACCCTGGTTTTGGGCTGAATTGTATCTTATCTTGGAATTTCTTATGTTTCAAATAGTTTCTTTAACTATTAAAAGCTTCCGTTAATGTTTTCAAACTTATTGTTATTGTGTTGGTTGTTGAGTTGAGGCTGAACTAGTTCCATGATAGGCGCCATCACGATGAGTTGGGTTTTAAGTCGTGACATAAGTTCGGTCGCATTTTCTTATATCTCACAAATGATACTTCATATTTCACACTTTGCTATTTTTATTAATGATACCCCTATTTCACCAATGATACCTTAATTTTATTTATGCCATTTTCCTTCATTTCACTAATGATCCCTCGTTTCAACAATACCTTAATTTCATATATGCCATTTTCCTTCATTTCACCAATGATATTTCAATTTCATTTATGTTATTTAAGCATAATGTTACCAAAGTAAATATAAAGTTTATGGGACTTTATAGATATTGAGTTTAATTGCACAAAAAAATTAATTTTTAGAGATTTAGGAATTTATGGGATAATCAATTGTTTCTTCTTATTCGATGCAATGACCAAAGCTTTCGCCGAGTAAAAATGGATCAAATTCATTTTTTTGAGCAAACAAGAAATAGATATATTAATAACTAAGGAACATCTAGTACATAGTCAACATAAGATGCATCACGGAGTACGCATTGGTTCCCTAAGCTTGCTAATCGTTGGTAAGCTTATTACATAGTAGTTTTTCATGGATAGTGGATTCAAGTATATCACTTTCCACAAAATCTATTACATCAAAAAGTGGTTCAACAAAAACTTTTTTACTAGTCTTCTGTGCTTTACTTCCTCCTGCCACTCCAAAAACTTGATTGTCATTATCTAGGATCCCTTTTGCTAGTTGATGGGCAGTCCTATTCCCCTGCCTGAAAGTGTGCTGGAGAGTAACCCTCTGCTGGTGCATTAAGGACCTACAATCATTAACAGTTTTATTAAATAATTTATTACCAGCTTGTATTACCTGGATTACCTCTGAGCAGTCTGTCTCTATCTCAAGTGGGAAGAGATTCCACTCCTTTGCTGTTCTTAGACCTTATCGTAGAGCTTTTAATTCTGCTGCTAGTGAGCCATTTGCATGTGTTAGTTTTGTAAAACCAACTACCCAACTACCTTTTTGCATTTCTGAAAACACCACCTAAACCACAATTTTGGTTATAGCTATGAAAGTTGGCATCCACATTCAGTTTGAACCAACCCCTAAAGGGTTTGAACCAGTTAATTTTTTTAAGTGATTTGGGAGGATTAATAGAGATTTTTTCCGTGAGTAATTTAATTCAATGGCCTTTGCAAAATTTGATAACCCCTGATTTGGTTGGAAGTGTTATTATGGTTATTACTATTTCTATTAACCCAGATGTGCCAAATGGTGAAGGGAAAGTAGGTGTTCCAGTTTATGAAATCATGTTTGATAGGAAAGTTGAAGTCCTTTATTTGGAGAAGCCAATGTTTCCCATTTTGGTTAATAAGGTGGTTCCCTTGAAGGTCGGTCCAGAGTTTGCTGACAGCTTTGCATTCGAGAAAGATATGCTTTATTGATTCTTCATAAGGGCTTTTACAGATTGGACAGTTAGGGTCGACGTTTAGTCCAATCTGTGAAAGGTATTTCCTGCAAGGAATTCGATTGTGAAGGCATTGCCATAGAAAAAATCTGATTTTATTGGGATATTCCAATTTCCAAATTCACTCAAAGTCTAAGTTAGTGTTATTAGGAGATTCCAGCGGTGTATAACAAGATTTAATAATAAAGACTTCCTTAGTGGTGAGAGACCAAATAGGCAAGTCAATTAAGGGACCCTTTCGATGGATTTTTGTTTTGGTGATATTAGCTATCAAATCCCGGGGATCAAATTCATTAAATATACCGATACGATGTTAATAAGAGCCAGAGGAATTTCCTCCTTAGTTGGAAGAACTAGTAATCTAAGTTTCTAAGGATATACTATATTCTAAATGATGCTATGCGAATAGGTTTTCCCGCGAATATTTCACCCAACATATATTCACCAAATAATTTGTAATCTTCATATTATAATGGATGAAAATCACCTACGTCTCTCACCTTACTTTAAAAATCAATCTCATCCTCCAACTATAAACAATATGATATTCTCATCCTTTTATTTTATGCCCTTGTCTATTTTAAATTATGTTATCTACTTGTAATTTATGTTCACTAAAATTAAATTCATTTAAAGTATAAATAAATAATTTTTTTTATGAACTTGTTATATTTTTTACTATGATATGCATTAAGTATATGCTTATATATACTCTCAATTGTATAACATCGTATGGCTTATATGCTTATATTGTATGCCCTTGTCTATTTTATGAACTTGTTATATTTTTTACTATGATACTCTTCTACTCTCAATTGTATAAATAATTTTTTTTTGAGTTTAGTTTGATACAAGTAAATAATTTTAATTATACTTTTTGTTTTGCTAATTTACTTTATTATTTCATGTTATCAAATTATGTGTTTGGTTATTATCTTTACCATTTTTATTTATAAAATAAAATTTATTTATTTTATAGGTAAGTCTATAAATTAAATTAAATTATTTTAAAAATCTCATGATATTAGAAAGAGTAAAAACGGAGAAAGATAACGATTGATAATCTAAATGGTGGGCATTTTAAAAATTCTATTGAGATAGGAGGAAAAGAACCTTAATTATTTAAAGTTGAAATTTTTAAAAGAAAGTTAGGAGAAATGATTTTCACAAATTAAATAATATCCTTAACATGCGTGTCCTCTCAATGGATATGTAAAGTTAAGAGCAGACAAGGGTAACACTATGTTAGTTCGAGCCCTAGATATGGAAAAATTCTTATTAGGGAGCATTACTCCCCGAATGGGGCCTTATACGGTGCGAATCCGGATATAGTCGGGCTCCAATGCGGGTACCGGGCACCGAATGGGAAACCAAAAAAAAAAAGGGTAACACTATGTTTGGATCATTGTTCCTCATCGTTTTATAATGTATTGTATTGTATTGTATTGTATCGGATTGTACCTTACCATTTAATGAATACAATGTTTGGATAGATTGTATTATTTGTTATTGTTAAATAATATTTTGTTGTTTGGTTTAACTATATCGTACTATATTGTGACTGATAAGTTTACTAAAATACCTTAATTGTTTAAATATTAAATTTATCAAAAATTATGTATAAAAATAAGGCGTAATGGCTTCCTGACCACTTAAACTTGTATCGATTTGTAAAGCCGATACATGAACTTATATTTTTCTCGTTTGGACACTTCAATTTGACGGAATGAATACTAATAAACACATTTGACCATTGTCCAAGCCTATGTGGAAGTGGCACAGCTGACATGGCTAAATTGTGTGCAAATCATGCTGCCAAGACGCGTGAATAATTTTATTTTTATTAAAAAATATTAGAAATAGAATAAAATATGAATAAGAAAAAAAAAAAAAGACCTTTCTCTTTCCCCTTCTCTTTTCCCCTCCCCTCCTACCTCTTTCATCTTCCCAAACGAATTCCCCGTCCTGTAAACTTTTTTCATTTTCTATCATTCATGTAAAGTATTGCACAAGGGCGGGAAGCATTGCACATTTGATTAATCATTCATGTAAAGTATGCAAAATCCTCCTTTACCTATTTCCCTGTTCTTTTAATGATTTTATTCTCTTGGGGGTAAATATTTTTTTTCACATTTTAGCGGGCCTCGCATTGGATGATGAAACCCCGGCTGCTGTTGCTACCGGAGAAACCACCTCTTCGGTTACAGAAGCAGCCGGAGTAGTCCTTTCTTGACTGGAATTCGAAATGGATGTCGGAATTTTCGCCTTTGCAAGTGAAATTTCATCTTAAGATTCAGCAAGAAGAGCAATTGTGGAGCCCACAAGAGCGGACCCACCTTTAGGAACAATAATAGTAGCTACATAACCATCATAAAAAGATTCAACATCCATGTCAGCTTTATCTGATTCAACAACAAGAACTGCTTCACCTTTAGCAAGTTTATCACCTTCAACTTTGACCCAATTGACAATCTTGCCTCCAGTCATAGTAGAACTGAGTGCAGGAACGAAAATTTCACGGATCTTGGATTCTATTACATGGATTCTGCATAAATGGGTGGCGGGGAAGATGGAAGCACGACGGAGGGTGATTGGGGCGGTGGGGATGAAGTGGAGAAAAAAGAGAAAGAAAAAGAAATAAAAAAAATTTAAAGATTAAATTTTTTTCTAATAATATAGGACCCACAAATCCACATGTCATATAATAAAGACCAAATATGTGACATGGAATTCATGTCCGAGTGATTGGCGAACACGTTCAACAGAAAGTGTTTATTAGTATCCATTCCGTCAAGTTGAAGTGTTCAAATGAGAAAAATATAATTTCATGTATCGGCTTTACAAACCGATACAAGTTTAAGTGGCCAGGAATTCATTACGCCTAAATTTTTTTTTAAAAAAAAAACAATACAGAAGAAGGCAAAATAACTTAAGAAAGCAGAACAAAGAAGCGAGACAGAAGAAGGCAAAACAAAGGAGCAAAACTAATTAGAATTGAGTTAAAAGCAAATTAGGAAAAAAATAGAACAAAAGGCGGCAAAACATGGTCTAGAAAAAAATAAAATAGGTTATATGTTGGAGATTTTGAGTTAAAATAAAAAAAATAAAAATAAAGGGTAAAATAGAATTGTGGAGTAATAAGTTAGGGCATAATTGGAAAGAAAAATAGGAAACAATCCCACTAGTTGTTTCAAAAAATAATTTTTTCACTGTTCCGAAATAATGGATTAACAATACAATATAACCAATTCTAACAAAATAATCAAAACCAATTTTAATAAAACAATCAAAACAAATATTATTTTAGGATAACAATACAATACATACGACCACGAACAACCATCCAAACAAGCAGTAAACTCTCCATTAAAATTAGATCAAATTTATGAAGCAAATCCTAACATTACAGCATATTTTCCAATTTTCCATGGCGTGAATACATCTTCTAACCCCACAACATTGGCATCTCACCGGCAAGGATCCCTCCCCGCCATATCATGACCAACATTTGTAATTAGATAGCATTGTTTCGTTGTGCCCTTATCAAATGTCAATGGCGTCTTCTGGAGCTTGGACGTACCGAGATCGAACTTCCGAGTTCGAATCTCTGTCCAAAACATTGAAGAAGATTGCAGGAACCACCGCTCCTGATCAATCACAACAGAATTTTTCCGCTTCTACCTCAAAATCACCAGCTACCCCGGATCGATCCCAATTTAACAAGAAGGCTTCCAAAATTGGGTTAAGCATCCACCAAACCTCTCAGAAAATTGATAGGCTCGCCAAATGTATGTTTCCGCATCTTGATCTCCGTGTTTTTTTTAATTTATTTATGCTAATTGATTTTTTGTCAAATTATCTGTAGCTTGATTTTCAGCTGTAACTGAAATCTTTCCTGCTAGCCAATGAAACTGAGTACATGAGCATTATAGGCTTCTATCTTGTAAATTTTGGGATTTAATGAAATATATGTTCTAGAAGTTAGCACTTTTACCGTAGTCCTATGCATTCTATGAGTGGTTTAGCCTTAGTCTTTCATAGTTTAATACGTTTAGAAATATACAGTGCTTTTACTTTTTATTCATATTTGCATCGTACTGGATGAGAAGAGTTTAAATATAGCCAACTAGCGCTCATTGCACAGAAATCATACCTTGTTGTTGCTTAGTTCACCTATTATAATTTAACGTTCTGCCCTGGGGTGCAGTCGGGATACCACAATAGGTCTTCAATCACACGGAATCGAAGGCAGAGCTGATGAAAATTCTTCAGATGTTCCTTAAAGTGTTCCTTTAGTTATGATTTTTAGATTCCTGAAACAAAGGAAATTAGTTTGTTCAGTTTCATGGCGAATAATTGATTTGGTTTAGAATATTTGTTACTTTATGAAGTGGCTGTAGACATACACTGATAACTTTGGTTTCTTTAATATGTTAGTAAGTGTAGGACTGTAACCCAGTAATATTTTGATTTATATATAAGAGATCAGTTTCCATATTGCTGAATTATTTAAGTAGAACATAGAAAATCCTTGATGTTCACTTTAAGATAGAGAAAATTGTGTTCTCGATGCTTAGTGCTTTTGCACCAGTTTGTTCTGTTTTTGATGGTTCACTTGGGTGAGGAGTTTGGTACTTTCATATAAAGCAAGTGAATCATCATTTTCTTTTGGTATGTTTGCTTTGTAGCATTTGCTTAAAGTTCCAATTGCCTAGCTGACTTCAGACTTTATGTTTTGGATCAAAATACAGTGGCAAAACGATCATCCATTTTTGACGATCCAAGCAAAGAAATCCAAGAATTAACAGCTTTGATAAAAAATGATATCACGACACTTAACGTAGGTGTTTCTGATTTACAAACCCTCCAAGATATGGAGGTAGCTGATGGAACTCATTCAAAAGATAGAGTTGTTCATTGTACTGCTGTTTGTGATGATTTGAAGACCAGACTAATGGCTGCTACAAAATCTTTCCAGGACGCACTAACTACAAGGACAAAGGTTGATGCCAAGTGGGCTGTTACCATTTTTCATTTTAGCACCCTGAAGTAGACAACTCATCGCCTAACTCAAGAATTTTATTTTTTTCACTGCAGAATATGAAAGCACATGAGGATCGGAAGCAAATATTTTCTACAAATCTCGCAAGAGAAAACCCTTTGAGGCAACCTCAAAAGACTGTAGCAGAGCCACCCCCTTGGTCAACTCCTCCAACAGGAGGTGGTCCAGAGTCATCAGTGTAAGCATACTTTTCTCTTCCTGGCTTAGTAGGGGAAGTGACTTTGATCACAATGATAGGTTTTTGAGACGTGTGGATCCCATTAAGTTATGTAAGTAAACTGTTGTTACAACTGAATGGCTGGTTGCAAAATGCTTATAATTTTGACAGATTTAGTCAGTACTCAGTACATTTACTTATCAAAATTTTTTTTATCAGTTAGTTTGCTAGTTGTTTGACATAGGGAGTAGAAGTTAGATTTTGAAATTAGATCTGCATGTTATAACATATGTAAATTTGACTCGATGATGTAGATATATTTTTGCTGTAGGATAGAAGTGAGTTTCAAATTATTGAACAAGTTATGGGTCTTTTGTCATTGGGGATTCTGATCTTAATGCTAGTTAACTCTTGATATGTGTGCATTTGGTTTTCCAATTTTTTGTTTTTTTGTAAGTTTATCTCTAGGACAGGCATTTTGATCTTGTTTGGTAGATAATGAATCTCTGTCCAGTCAGTGCCAGCTCTTTCTAATTTTCTTTTCTCCTTTTGTTCCATGCAAATCAGGTTACCTGCAAATGGGGTTCAGGCCAGTAATCAATTAAGGTAAGTTCCAAAGACCGCTCTATGTCTTATATTTGCTTCTCCCTATGTCCCCATTCATGTGACAAAATTCTCTTTTAGGACCACACGTTTCTACTTCTACGGATAACGATTAAATGTGAAAACTGCAAATTTATTGCAGAAGCAAGTCTAAACTGTAACTTAATCTTTTCTTAATCGTACTAAATTGTCAATTATGATATGCTTCAATCGTTATGCATGTCATGGACCAGTCAATTGTATTTATTAAGCTTCATTTCATGTCAAACTGGGTTACATAAAGTGGGGAGAAAATATTCCTGTAGTGCTTGGTTTGACTTTGCATCGAGCATGTAGAAAATCCAATTTGCAAGCAATTTTTATAGCTGAAATAATGTGCTTGTTTTTTCGCTTTACAAATGGCATATGAAAGCTTTGGTTACATTATTTAATCCCTTTCTTTTTTGTTAAATAATAAGATGAATCAGATGGATTCTTGTCGACTTATTCATCAAAGACAAGTGAGGAGTATGTGAATGCAAAAGTTCCAAGTGTAGTTGCTTTGATTCAAAGATATTGAATCACATACCTGTAGAAGATAAATAAAAAAAGGATATTGAATCACATCTGATGATGATAATTAGGGTTGTTATTTTCAAGAAGTGTTGATTTTTTCTTCATTTTTTTGGGAAAAATAACCAAGTACCATTTAGAAAAAAACTTCAGTTTTCGGAAAAAACCCCGAATGACCTGGAATAGGTTTTCAGTATTTTCAAAAGCTAAAAAACTTTTCTCTAATGGCATTTGGTTGATAAATATAAAAACTGAAAAAAGGAATTTTGGGAAAATTTCACCTGCTTTGAAGCAAACCCCACCTAGGATTTTCCCGATAAACATGACCGGGAAGAAAAAGAAGAAGGAAAAAAAAAGCACTCATGCAATACCAGATTAATCTCTTTGGGGTTCTTCTTAAGGGGATCTCCTAAAATATTCTCTTTTCCCCTATATCATTTCCCTACTGGTTATCGTCTTGTATGCTGCTTGTCATAATTAGTTCCTTCTCCAGTTTTGGATTAGTCTCCGGAAACAGCCTCTCTACCTTCACAGGGTAGATGTAAGGATCTGCGTACACACTACCCTCCTCATACCCCACTTGTGGGATTATACTGGATATGTTGTTGTTGTTGTCCTAGTTTTGGATTGATAAAACAGTGTTCTTTATTTCTGGCTCTCCTACTTTGTCCAATTTTAGAAGAAAAAAACCCAATAATTGGAGGTTAGTGCCAGGGGATTTTTCTTTCTTGCCTCTTATCATCTCCTTCTTCTCTATTAGGGTGAGGAAACTGAGTCTGATTGATTTTTCAGGTGTTTAAACAATAATATTGCCTTCTTTTATTATGCTGAAATTTCTTGTATATTCAAATATTCTGGTCTTTACCTTGCATATTCAGGCGGAGGTTGGCTTCAGATAATCCTCCATCTCACCAAATGGAAATGTCCATGTTACAAGAAGTGGTTCCAAGACAAGAAAGTTACTCGCAAAGTAGGGCAAGTGCTCTTCAAAATGTTGAATCCACTATTTCAGAACTGAGTGGGATCTTCACCCATCTAGCTACAATGGTTGCACAGCAAGGGGAGCTTGCTATCAGGTAGAAAAATCCTTGAGTGTGTTTTTAAAAAAATTTATATTTCATGTAAAATTTGTCTTTGCTTTCTCTCCTATCCTAAATATATGACATTTGTCAGTCGTTCTGTGCACTCTAATTGTTGGATAATATGTTAAACAAATATATTTATCTGTGATTAGAGCCCTAGATGGAAAGGGCGTTGAAGCAGAATTTATTTCTATGTCAAAATGGGGCTGAATTCATGTTTCCTGTGTGTATATTAGAAGTATATAAGTTGGCCCAATCACCTTTGGTTATTGTACATCATTTATAAAAACGGCATTCTTATCTGAATTGCAAAATTTGTGGCTGCTGCTGTTACGGAATCAAAGATACTTGAATTGTAGAAAAGCAGTGGAAATCAGATCTCTTTTAATGAGAGAAACAGAGCAACTAGAAAACTAATCTTGAAGTGATAAAAGTCACTGGTCCTTAGTAATGGTGTACATGGTGCACAGACTAAGAACACCCAATTAAATATGTTGCTATAGTTAGATATAAATCTATGATCTCTAAACTATACATTTGTGTAAATTGAGTACTGTTGTTGGAAGAAGAAATATGACAAGTCTATCTGTCTATTAATCTGAATGAAGAAGTTGGGAGCAAACAGCAATGGAACTAAATCTGACTGGTCCCAGCAAATCAGACTGTTAAATACATGACCTGCCACCTGACGTAGCTTGGCTGCTAGTTGGACAGTTAAATCTTGTAGGTCTTTAACTATCCTAGTATTGAATAAGAGTTTCATGAGGACTAAAGAAGAAGTTTAATTAGGTTGTAATACTTTTTGGCGATTTGGATATTGGATCCTAGATTGCTTGAGAATAAATTACAAAATCATTATTATGCCTCTGGCTAGTCTTTTCACCAGTTTGATCATAAGTATGAGCAACACACGCAATGTGATACAAATTTCTGGTTTGCTTTCAAATGCTCAGACATTTCCTGTTACCTTCGTTTTCCTGTTGTCCAGTGTTTGAGCCCCTCCCAGTTTTGGGGGTGGGGTGGGGGATTTTTTATCATGAAGTTAGCAAGAAAAATAAACGTTATGCTGACAATTACATTCAATGTAATATCAGCATGTAATTGGAGAAAAGCTACCCAAATGTTAGTTCAGTGATTGAATTCTGAAATTGCATATGACGTAGAATGTTAACTTTGATGGCATTGAATTCTGTATGAAGTTCTTCTCGCCTCATTTTGTTTGACCTATTTGTGTAAAAAACGACAGTATTCTTCTATAACTGGGATCTTTCTAATTATCTTTCTTCTGGTCAATTTTTATCTTAGTTCGAAAGAGTGGTTTGGTGATGTTTAGTATATAGCTTCTAGAACAATAACAAAAATCTAATATATCTGTACCAGATGCTAGATCAAAAATTAAGCAAGTAAAAAATGGTGTTGAGAAGTATAAATTATAGGCCATATAAACTGATTGAAAAACTAGGGGGGCATATACTTTTTGGTATATACTCCCTCCCCATTTATATTCATAGAATTTGACTTAATATGGAGTTTAACATGTTTTTTTGACTTTTATATTCTATAAGAGCGGATAAAGTTATTGAAGTCAAGGTTGAAAAGTTAGTTTGATAGAGAAAATATCACATCAAGGCTTAAAATCTAATTAGTTTAATGAATTTCGATTTTGAAATTTTTATATTGATATTTTTTTTAGCAGAATTGTGTCAAAAACTTCACAATTTTCCAAGAATTGAAAGATTGTCATATGAATTGCTATCGATAAAGGGTGGTAGATTTGTGTCTTAGGTCACATGTTCAAGCCCCCACACCATGCAAAGCAAAGCCTGGTATTTAAGTGGAGAAGGGTAGAGGGGTGGGCCCATTATCCACCGAGTTTTGAAGGCTGTGGTTGGTCCAAAGGATCGGCCCCAGACGGATTTCTCGGTCATAAAAAAAAAATTGCTATCGATAAATTTTTCCTTTAGGCAAAATGGACATATTTTGGGGAAGGTTAAAAGGCAGAATTTGATTGGGGAAGCAGAAAGCAACTTATTTATACATTTTCAGTAGGAACATGAAGTTGAAATCCACTTAGCGATATGTTATTTTGTTCTCCTTGTTCTTGCCTTACTACTTCGGTTTATCACTAAATTGCCCGATTGATATCTGCAGGATTGATGATAACATGGATGAGTCATTGACAAATGTTGAAGGTGCACAAGGTGCTTTGTTGAAGTACTTGAATCGAATATCATCAAACAGGTGGCTCATGGTTAAATTTTTTCTTGTTTTGATACTTTTTCTCTGTGTATTTATATTTTTTCTGGCTTGATGTCGGTTAGGAGAGGTAGATACACAGTAATTGTTACATCTGGTGTTATTCCTCCACTTGATTATCTTATAGGCATAGTAGTAATCAAAAGCCGATTTCTCTCAGTAGCTTAGCCTCGAGAGGTGTAATACTTAGCTGTTTTTTGTACATAGGTACTGTAGTAGAAAATTTCTTGCAGATAGACTCACAACCGAATTATATTGATACCTTTTTAGTGATGTCGATTGCTACACAGTAAAAGAATGAAGTTCTGTATCAACTATTGAAGAATAACTGAATATTTGGAATTGCCAGTTTTCTTTAATTTCCCCCCTTTTCCCTTCTATTTTTTTTTTGCAGAAACTCTTTTCCATTTGAATGATAGGGGTGCTCATTGAATTTGAAGCTTGATTATTAATCTAAATTACTGGTATGCCCATTTGTAGTACTAAGTTGTATCAGATGACTACTTTCTGTTGCATGTTTTCTCGCATTAGAGTTTCAACTACCTGAAATAGTTGGTTCATATGTCACCACCTCCATGTTTGATTTCGTATTTCTAGCTCTGCATAATAAGTCAGCAAAAAACAAGCTAGTGCTGGGGGAAACTCGATGGTCTAGAAAGATCTCTTCTTGGGACCTTATCTTGCAGAGTTGTAGGCTAATGACATTTTCTTTTATTAGCATAAGGCAACTTTGCCTCTCATTTTCTGATCTTGGGATGTGAAAGCTAAAGTTTTTAAAGATGGGAGAGATGTTTCAGTCATCATTTGCAATGAAGCAATACTAGATTGGAAATAGATTTCATCTCATCAATCCTTTACTGTTTTCTGCTGTTTCTTGGTTTTATGGTCTCCTTTTATTCGTTTTACTGCCTTGGTAAAGTCTGTTCAACTTTTAAAAAGAGGCATTGGTACATAAACCTGGAAATCATTTATTGAGATCCTACCTAATGCATATGCATTAATCATTATTTGTCATCAAAGTTCTTCCTGAGCTCTTCTGGAATTCAGCAATGAATGTTGGGAGTCAAATCTTAGGAGATCAGAAAGAAAATTGCTTTTACCATTTAAAGGCTTTTAGTCTCTCATGTGTATATGGGGATTCTATCATTGATTGGGGAGATGGTAATTTGTTTTGTGAAGATCCGGATGAGCTTTTCACTATTATGAATCATTTGAGCGAAGAGTACACTGAGGGATCTTTGGGAGTTGAAGAAAATTTAATTTCTATATAAAATTTCGTATTACTTAAACGTTTAGTTTACAATTTAAATCTTCACAACTGATATAACCTTTGTGTAACTAATATAACGTTTGATTTGTTGTATTCAGGTTTTAAACTTCGTATAACTTTGCTGAGTTTAATACTAGAAACCAGATAATGTATTACTAATTCTAGTATAAATTATACATGAATGTATATATTGTTTTGTACGAGAAACAATGCAGGATAAAAATATTGTGTAACAAGACGTGAATTAGAGCATCTAAAGACAAAACTATCCTTAAATTAGGCAATCATTACATTACTGTCCGCATATTATTAGTAAATTGCATAACAAATTTTGTGTTATTATTCATAGCAACGCATTATAAATTATAATCTTCAAATAATTCAACCGTAAATCAAATAAGAAAACCCCCCTCAACGTGTAATTTACAAGGTCGAAATTTTATACTCCATGTTAGCGGAAGGGTAAAGTACCATTGGAACTAGTGTTAGATACTCTTCTCCTTGTCAAGTTGTTAATTTAAAATTTGGTAGAAGTGGAAAAGACTGAAGAATGGTATGTGCATCCAGTCTTGGAAATGACATGTCAGTCTTGACTCTTGATCTCCAGGATTTGTTACATTCGATCCACAGTAAGGAGACACATGTATAATGTAAGATACTAGTGAAGCTTGTAATGTTGGGAGGCGCTATGCAGAGTCGATATATGCTTGTCCATTATCTTTCTCTCTTGGTTTTCTTGCATTCTCAATGCTGGCAGGAGTATCAATCTATGGCTTCTAAAAGCATGAGGAAGTTAATAGATTATTTCCTAACCACACTGGTCACTGTTGGGTGTCTAAACAAAGTCCTACACGAAAAGTAAAGAAAAATAAATCACTTATATGAAGCTGGATACTCTTAAGGGTGTGAAACATTTTAGGAAAAATCGTGCTTGTTTGGGTCAGAGCGAACAATATCACATTATGTTAAAAGTATCTTTCAGTTGTTTTAGCCCAACAATTGGTATCAGAGCTAGGTTCGGATCCTGGGACCTGTGGGTTATGGGCAGACCACGCTTTCATTGAGCTACTCTGGTACTCGTCCCGCCAAACCATTAGCTCTAATATACCAGTTATTAGGCTAAAATGGCCCAAAGATACTCTTAACATGTGTGATATAGTCCGCTTTGGGCTAAACTCAGATGGTTTTCTAAAAGTAAATATTTCAACGGATGCCCTATTTAATCGGCCCCATTTAACTTGTAGCTACTTTTTAAAATATTTTTTACTAATACCCAAAGTACAAACGCCTTTAGGCCTTTTCCTCTTCCTCCTCCCCCTCCTCCTCCTCCTCCTTCTCCTTCTTCTTCGCTGTGAAACAAAGGCGACGATGAATTTCTATAGTGTTTGTGAGCATGTTTAAAGGTGGTTTATGGTGTTTTATAGTAGTGAGATGCTGTGGCGCTTCATTTTTTACTATTGCTTAGGGCTTCTTCTTCTTCTTTTTCTTTTTCTTTTTCTTCTTCTTAATTGCAAAATGAGTTTGTTAGATGTATTGTTATTTTGACAAATTGATGATGGTGATTTGTTCTTGATGATATTTAGAAGTTATGTTTCAAATTTAAGCTCATTTGGAGTAAATTTAGTTGTTAAATTGTGTATTGGATTGTTGAAATTCGAAGAACAAGTTTCTGTCTCTGGGCAATTTGCACTTCAAGCCTATTTGGCTATAAGTGCATGAAAGCAATGGTTGCACTTCAGACCTATTTGGTCTTAAGTGCATCTTAAGCACAATTTTTTTTTACTTCAAACTTATTTGACCTTAAGTGCATGAAAACATTTGTTACACTTCATACCTACTTGGCCTTGAGTGCATCTTAAGTGCAATTTGCACTTCAGACTAATTTGTTTTTCAACTTCAGACCTGATAAGTCTAAAGTTGATTCTAAAGTGGGTAAACTTACAAATTTTCGTGCAAAGTGGGGTATAACTTCAATTATTATCCCAAAACTATATAAATGTAAATGCCCCTTTCTAAAAGGCTTCACACCATTAAGAGTATCCAACGCCTTACAAGTAGATTCTTTTTTTTTTTACTTTGTATGTGGAACTTAGTTCAAGGGGGAGATTGTTGCGTATGTGTGAACAAAGTCCCACATAGAAAGTAGAAACGAAAAATAATCTACTAATAAGATTGTATACGGTGAAATCAGAGGGTCCAATTTCTCATTATCAAAGCACCTCAGAAGACCGTCTCGAAGTCCCGGGGCTACAAGGATACGATCGAGACTCCTCCCTCAAGGTTCGTCGACACTCAGTCTTGTGATAATGTCAACCACGGCCATGGAGGAAGCAGGGAGTTCCCAAGGCACGTGGCTAGGACTGACAGAGCCTAGAGAGCTACTCTAAGACCCGAGTCAGGGTGTCATCTAGTGGTCACATCTCTATATCTTTGTAAGTAATGCTTGTTGTACTATGATGGGATTTCCCTCCTATATAAAGGGGATCCCTATCACTTTGTAAGGGTTGGTCACTTCTGTTGCTCCATCCGCTCCATAAGAAATATAAAAGAACATTCTCTTTGCTCTCTCATGCACTCTCTTGATATTATAGCTTTCATTTATTATCTTCATATTTGTTCATCATTTATTGCTTATCATTGGCCATAAAGAGTCCTCTTTAATTACCTTGTAATTGTTAGCCCTACCCCGATTACCCTCAACAGCTCATGGCCAAGCCCCAGGATCGACCTCGAGGCCTAGAATTGACAAGCCCGAGGTTCCAAGTAACTAGCCTATCGGTTTGGTTATATCTCCTCCTTAACTTTATTTCGTCTCTAAATCTCATATACTTAGCATCAATTGCTTAACAAACTAGCATAAAAATAGATCACGTATTTTTAGAGTCCCATCAACAAATTTGATTGTTATTACCATTTTCATGGTAAACAGTTTGGCGCCCACTGTGGGGCTAAAAATAATAGTGATTATTTTCTTGCTGGTTTTACTACATAACGCAAGTTATCTTTCACGCTTTTCTTGTCCAAGATCTTCGGTTTTAGGTCAAAATGTCTAACTCAGTAAACGGAGATGAAAACAACAATCTTAAGGACCATGGGGAAAATGGTGTGACTGTTCCAGGCGTTGTTGTGCCACCACAAAACCCTAGGAATGCACCGGAGCCGGTCCCCATGGAAACGGTCTCACGCGACGCCCAACACATCGACATAAGCTCCCACACTGACAGGAGCGTGCGCCAAGGGGATCAACAAGAAACACAGAAAACCCCAACTAGGGAAGAATGGGAGGTTAGCCTTCATGTTATTTTTGAAATATTGTAGGAACAATAGCTGGCTATTGCTCAGCTGCAAAGTCTCCAGAAAACTCCTAGCACGGTAGCACTGGGGACAGCTCCCCAGGCCAACATGTACCGGGGAGATCGAGCAATAACGGGTCGACAACTAACCTTGTCATCATAAAATTGCTCGAGGACCTCACCAAAAGGATCGAATCGGGCGAGAAAATGATAGAAGCTAATGACAAGAAGGTCGAGACCTACAACTCCAGGGTCGACCAGATTCCGGGCGCACCCCCAGTCCTGAAAGGTGTGGATTCGAAGAAGTTCATACAAAGGTCGTTCCCTGAAGAAGCGGCCCCGAAACCCATTCTAAAGAAGTTCAGAATGCCGGAACTCCCAAACTACAACGGGACCTCAGACCCCAATGAACACGTTACTGCCTACACTTGCGCGGTAAAGGGCAACGATATAAAGAACGACGAGATCGAGTTTGTATTACTGAAAAGTTCGGGGAAACACTCTCGAAGGGGGCCATTATGTGGTATCACAACTTAGCTCCTAACTCCATAGACTCATTCGCCATGCTAGAAGACTCCTTCATAAAGGCACATGCCGGTGCCATCAAAGTAGCGACGAAGAAGTCCGACGTTTTCAAAATTAAGCAAAGTGAGAATGAGATGCTGCGAGAATTCGTATCTCGCTTTCAAATGGAACGGATGGAGCTGCCGCTAGTCTCTGACGACTAGGCAGTGCAGGCTTTCACTCAATGTCTAAATGAACGAAGCTCGGTGGCTTCAAAATAGTTGAAACAAAATTTGATCGAGTATCCAGCTGTGACCTGGTCAGACGTCCACAACCGGTACCAGTCAAAAATCAGAGCCTAAGATGACCAGTTGGGAGCCCCCTCGGGCTCAGTATACCCAAGTAGGCTCCTAGTAAATGAGCCAAAACTAAACAAAGAAAGATATCAACCATACATCGAAGATGGGAGGAACGCCCCGAGGCACAATCCACCTCGCAACGATCGAAGGATAGACCGAGGACGAGATCCTCGTGGACCCATCAGCAGAGCCAGATTCGATAGGAATGTGGGGCCAACGGGGGCACCTTACTTATCAGAATACAACTTCAACGTCGATATATCAGACATCGTGTTCGCCATTAGTAAAATCAGAGACGCCAGGTAGCCCAGGCCTGTACAATCGGACCCTTCACAAAGGAATCATAACTTAGTGTGCGAGTTTCACAACACGCACGGCCACATGATCAAGGATTGCCACCAACTCCGAGAGGAGGTAGCTCGACTACTCAACAAAGGTCACCTCCGGGAATTCCTCAGCGATCGAACCAAAAATCAGTTCCGGGAAATAGAGGCGGCCAAGAAGAACGAAACAAATGAGCCACAACATGTCATCCACATGATCTTGGGAGGCGTCGATGCCCCGCAGGAACCCATGATGAGAAGGACAAAAATATCCATCATCAAAGAAAAGCGAACCCGAGGGTATATACCCGAGGATGCCCTCACTTTCAGCGAAGAGGACACCAAGACCTTGTCTCAGCCTCATAATGACGCATTGGTAATCTCTTTCCTTGCAAATTCTTTTAAAAAAAACATGTACTTGTGGATCCAGGTAGCTCGGCCAACATTATCAGGTCGAGGGTGATAGAGCAGCTCAGACTGCTTGACCAAATCATGCCTGCCACTCAAGTCCTCAACGGATTCAACATGGCAAGTGAAACAACAAAAGAAGAAATCATACTCCTAGTCACCGTGGCCCGCACGACCCAAAATGCCAAATTCCATATCATCGAAGGAGACATGAGGTATGTCATGGGCTGCTTTCTAGACATGCCCCATGACCCCTTGGCCGCGCCTCATGGCAGCCTAGCAAGCCTCACAATGCCTAGAGCCATGGTCGGCCCCGTGGTCTTGGCTGCACCAAGTGACAAGTGCGCATGCGCCTCTGTTGCCCCACCGATGCCTCTCGCCAGCGCCCAAGGGCTGGTCTATGACAACAGCGTCGCGCGCCCTGACAATGCCGCGCTTGCAGATCCTGATGCCTCGCCAGCGCCCAGCTGCAGGCCCATTCCAGCAGCGCCTCGCGCACAGACCCTGATGCCAAGTACCAGTGCCCAGCCTCAGGCCAGCACATCAAGTGTCGCACGCGCCCACAACAACGCGCGTGCAGACCCTGAACCGCAAGACAAAGTTGTTGCCATCGGACTTAGTTTTACCTTGTAATAATCTAAATCCTTTTCATTGTAATCATAGGCTAGTTTACATCATTTTCATTTCAGTGTGCTTCTACAACTTTATTAGGACTAGTCATGTAATGTTGGTTTATTTTTTTTAAGCATTATAAAGGGGGACCAAACAATCAAACATTTCAAGCAAGCATTTTCTGGTGTCCTCCCCCTCGACACTGTATCTTTGTAATCAACATTTTCATTCATCAATAAAATCATCATCATCATTCAAAACCCAATTCTCTCTCAGTTTCCGCAATTGTTCATGACATTGGTTTTGCCGCACGGCACTGACAATCTAGTCTAGCGTGCGGAGGGGACCTCATTGGTGGACAACAACCGCACTGACATCGGTTGTTTAGCCTTAAGGGGGACCAAACAATCAAACATTTCAAGCAAGCATTTTCTGGTGTCTCTCCCCCTCGACACCGCATCTTTGTAATCAGCATTTTCATTCATCAATAAAATCATCATCATCATTCAAAACCCAATTCTCTCTCAGCTTCCGCAATTGTTCATGATATTGGTTTTCCCGCACGACACTGACAATCTAGTCTAGCGTGCGGAGGGGACCTCATTGGTGGACAGCAACCGCATTGACATCGGTTGTTTAGCCTTACGTTGCCTTTCCAAAAGAACATCAGGAAGGCGTTGCGTAACAGTTGGTATCAGAGCCTAGGCTCGACATCGGACGAGGGAACACATTTGCCATCATCACCATTTCTGACCATGGTGAATCATGGGGAGCGTCTAGTATCCCTAGAAGAGACGGTTGACCGATTACGACCCATCGTGGATACGGTGCCTTATCAAAACAACAACCTAGTGCAAAGGTTGGACGACCTGGACCGCCGAATGCGGCAGGCGGAAAATGACATTGCAAACATCAGTCGTGACTCTGACGAGGACCGACAAACGGCAGCCATCGAAACTGCCAATATTCATGGCAAATTTGAGGACCTCCAACAGGAGCGTGCCGACGATTTAGCCCATCAGCAACAAGAGGCAGACAGACTAACTGCCATGCAACAAACCATAGACGACTTGACAGACAAGCTCAATGTTGTCAATGCTGCCTTACAGAGCCTACTCCGAGAAGGCGACAACCACATCAGGGGTGCAGCAAACCTCACCCCCATTCCACAAAAGCTTAAGATACCGGAGCCAAAGCCATACGACGGATCCCGGGATGCTAAAGAAGTGGAAAACTTCATCTTCAACATCGAACAATACTTCGACACCGTAGGCCATTTGGAGGAATCCAAAAAGTTAGCGACTACTGCCATGTATCTTCAGGGCGATTCCAAACTTTGGTGGCGGGTCAAATACGAAGCCATCAAGGCCGGTGAAGATACTCTCCAGACATGGGATGAATTGAAGGTAGCCATACGCCTGCAGTTCTTCCCCGAAAATGTGGAATACAATGCAAGGAGAAAGCTACGGGACCTCCGCCACACCAGATCAGTGCGGGAGTACGTGCGCGAATTCTCCGCACTCATGCTAAACATACGCGACATGGGGGACAAAGACAAACTCTTCGCATTCATAGAAGGGTTGAAACCTTATGCCCGTATGGAACTACAAAGACAACGGGTAGACACCCTGCCCAAGGCCATTCAAGCTGCAGAATGCCTTGGCGATTATCATTTGGGAACTCAGAACGAAAGACCCCAGCCGTCTGTCCGAGGGGGATTCAACGGGCACCATCCCAGCAATGGTGGCCCAAGCAAAAGTGGGGGAGATCGGAGTGCATCCAAAACTAAGACTCCTCCCTCCAACAGCAACAGTGCTGCATCCATCAACAACAATCAAGGGAGAAAGCCTCCCTCAGAATGCCGTCATTGCGGCGGGGCACATTGGAACAATGAATGCCCAAACATCAAGGTCAATGCTCATCAAACTGTCGAGGATGAGTTAGACGCATCAGACACATCCGAAGACGACCAGGTAGGCGCCTTCAATGCAATTGTTGGCTCTATCCCACATGCCTTAGCGGGGACCAGTACATGTCCTCCTAAGAAAACATCAGTCCCGATCACCAAGAAAGGGAAAGAAAAGATGGACGAGAGGCCTCCTAAACAAGCGAGGACCCTAATGTTCGTCGAATTGAAAGTGAAAGGCAAGCCCCTTCACGCCTTGATAGACACGGGTGCCACCCACAACTACTTGTCATCAACGCAAGTAGAGCGCCTAGGTCTTGTTGTACAAAAGAGCAAAGGTCGCGTCAAGGCTATCAACTCACCACCTCAGACATTGGGTGGAACGGCTACAAATGTCCCAGTGAAACTTGGCCCATACAAAGGAAGCATCGACCTGCGCATCGCAATCATAGATGACTTCGACATCATAGTGGGTTTGGAGTTCATGAGGCAAACCAACACCATACCGGTACCATATGCCAACATGATCCTGATGATGGGAGAAAAAGGGGCCAAGCCCTGCACCATACCATGTTTTCCCATAAAGATGGCCGCTGAAAACATCTCGGCCATGCAGTTGGAGAAGGTAGTCGACAGACATGAACCCCTGGTTCCGGCTACCCTTCGCAGCAACAATCAGCCATCATGTCATCAGCCTCAAAAGACTGGTGACGCTCCTCATCGTGTGAAGACTTGTCAGCCATGCCACAAGGACAAGTTGGATCACTCATCACAGACGGGACCCTCGCAGCCATTACATGTCCCTCAAAGACCATGGGAAAGTGTTTCCCTCAGATTCATCACGGGATTGCCCCAAGTCGGTAATCTTGCATCCATCATGGTTGTCATAGATCAATTTTCAAACTATGCAACCTTCATAGCAGCCCCGCAAAATGCATCAGCAGAAGATACAGCTCGACTCTTCTTCTCGCACATTGTCAAACATTGGGGCCTGCCCAAAGACATTGTTAGTAGGCGCGACTCACGCTTCACTAGCAACTTTTGGACCCATCTCTTTAGGTGCTTTGGGTCAACATTGAGTCACAACTCAGATATCCATCCACCATCGGATGGCCAGACATACCGGTTCGATGACATGCTGGAGGAATATCTCCGCAACTTCGCAACCGGATCACAGAAGCATTGGGTGAAGCTCCTGGATGCTGCTCAACTGTGTTTCAATTCTCAAAAGAGCCATCATACAAACAAGAGCCCTTTTGAAATTGTTACCGGACAACAACCGCTTCTCCCGCAAACGGTGAATGCATCAACCATGCCAAAATCTCCTCGAGCTACCAACTTCTCGAGCGAATGAGAGCGCAACATGGGGATAGTGCAGAGCTATCTCGTCAAAGCCCAAGAGCGGGCAAAAAGGTTCACCAAACAAAAGCTTTGCTTTGTCCAACATCAAACAGGGGACAAAGTAATGCTATGCATCCCAAAGCGGTACTTGTTTGCAGAAAGGACTCATGACCCTCGACTGCAACAAAAATACATCGGGCCCCTACCCATTGAAAAATGCATTGGGAAGTCCACATACCAGGTGAAAACTCCATCCTGGTGGAATATCCATCCAGTCTTCCATGTCAGCCGCATGAAATCATTGCGTCGCTACAACAACAAGCTCACAGAACAGAAGGGCGCAGACCTCCCATCCAACAACCATCAGAAACATCATCATCATCATCATAAGGCTCCGAGGACGGCGCCAACTCAGGTGGGGGAGAATGTCATGGGCTGCTTTCCAGACATGCCCCATGACCCCTTGGCCGCGCCCCATGGCGGCCTAGCAAGCCTCACAATGCCTAGCGCCATGGTCGGCCCCGTGGTCTTGGCTGCGCCAAGTGACAAGCGCGCATGCGCCTCTGTCGCCCCACCGATGCCTCTCGCCAGCGCCCAAGGGCTGGTCAATGACAACAGCGCCGCGCGCCCTGACAATGCCGCGCGCGCAGATCCTGATGCCTCGCCAGCGCCCAGCTGCAGGCCCATTCCAACAGCGCCTCGCGCACAGACCCTAATGCCAAGCACCAGTGCCCAGCCTCAGGCCAGCACATCAAGTGTTGCGCGAGCCCACAGCAACGCGCGCGCAGACCCTGAACCGCAAGACAAAGTTGCTGCCATCGGACTTAGTTTTACCTTGTAATAATCTAAGTCCTTTTCGTTGTAATCATAGGCTAGTTTACATCATTTTCATTTCAGTGTGCTTCTACAGCTTTATTAGGACTAGTCATGTAATGTTGGTTTATTTTTTTTAAGCATTATAAAGGGGGACCAAACAATCAAACATTTCAAGCAAGCATTTTCTGGTGTCTCTCCCCCTCGACACCGCATCTTTGTAATCAGCATTTTCATTCATCAATAAAATCATCATCATCATTCAAAACTCAATTCTCTCTCAGCTCCCGCAATTGTTCATGACATTGGTTTTCCCGCACGGCACTGACAATCTAGTCTAGCGTGCGGAGGGGACCTCATTGGTGGACAACAACCGCACTGACATCGGTTGCTTAGCCTTACGTTGCCCTTCCAAAAGAACATCAGGAAGGCGTTGCATAACAGGTATAACGCCTTTTTCGGACGGTCGTGGATACACTGCATAAGAGTAGTACCATCCACTCTCCACCAAATGATGAAATTCCCAACAAAGAATGGAATTAAAATCGTCTACGGGGAACAACGTGCGGCAAGGGAAATATTTGCGGTACACGACATGGCACCGGCACCCGTACCTCCGCTCGCAAAAGAAGCCAAAGGGTAATCAAGCCACACCCTCGATCAAGCCCGATTAAATGAAATAAAGGACCGCACCGTGTCCTCATCTCGAGTGATTAGGACATAACGGTCCTCAAAACACCGCCGGCGCATCTCACACTAAGGTATAACCATCTCCCTTTTCATTTCATATTCCAGACTAACCCTTATGCAGGTGCCCGATCAAAGCAGTCAGAATGTTAACCCAGCTCAAAGACCTTGAGGTTTTGAAGCATCCATTGCACTCTTTTCCTTCGATCGAGTTTTTGTCCCGAAAAGGGTTTTACCGGTAAGGTTTTTAATGAGGCAACATTTGTGTGCTGCCTAAGGGAGACTCAACAAGTGTCCGAGGCTTCTTTTGCAATCAACCTCGAACACTGAGGGGTATCCCCCCGAAGGTCATACACTCGGAAAAGCCAAGAAACACCGAATCGGGTCCCTATAGGAAAATGATGTACCTGGCCAAACGGTCGAATGAACCGTGTCCGTATAGTCGGTCCCCTGACGGCGAGAACGTGTACACTTGTACCAAATAATTGAAGAATATTTGTTATCAAAGAATCTCATGCTCCAAAAGAGGCTCAGCACCTTCGCAAAAACAACTCCTTCGCTAAAAACATCCCAAACACTCGGGGACTGGCGTCAACAATTCAACACCTAAACGACCTCCGGGTCGGGACTCCAAAATCATAAGCCCTCAGATAAGGCAACGCGGAAACCGTGAAACATCTCCACTACCAAAAGTACCCCAAATACTCGGGGACTGGCGTCAAAATCTCAAAAGAAAAATGCACGACCTCAGGGTCGGGATCTCCAAAATCGTAAGCCCTCGACGAGGCAATGCAAAGTTTGCAAAAAATGGCTCCTGAGTCAAGAAAATCTCGACAACTCGGGGATTGCCGTCAAGCGCCACCTCCATCAACTTATCAAAACCCGAGGTCATAAGACCCCGAGCGGGTAGACCGGTCTCGTAAGACCTACATAAGGCAGCGATCATATCTATAAGACCTCAAGCAGGGCATAAACAATACTTGTACCAAGTATCTAAAAGTGTAAGACCTCAACGACATGTAAAACTTGTAAGACCTCACTAAAGGCATAGACCCGATCCCAAAGTTTCGGCTATATATCGAACTTGTAAGACCCCTAAAAAGGCATACCCTCGAAATAGATGCCGAAACTACTTCACTTGGGACTCAAAGGCTCAGGCTAAACACAAGTGACTCCGGTCACACGGCTGTACCAGCAGAACTAATACGACTCGGGGACGCCCGACTGTCGCTACAAGGTGTAGAAGCCATTGTCGCCAGCCCACACAGGCCTTCAAATTACTCCGAATATACTTCGAAAAGAACCGGTTAAACAGGCTACCCTCGACATAGGCAAAAGAGCTTTGACCATGTCAGCTCCAAATCACAGGCTTTGAGCTACTCAACCTTCGAGCCAAAAGTCTCAAGGTGCTCGAACATCGCCGCAAGTTGCTCGAAATTGAGGTTCTTCCCAAACCGACAATGAACCAAGCAAAAATTACTTCAAAAGTCCTTAAGGAGGGGAAAATAAAGCCTACATAAAAGGTCGCATCGACCAAGCACATAAGAGCCATAGTCGCCAGCCTAATGAGCCTCAGGGCCACACACATAAGAGGTCACATCGACCGAAAACGTAAGAGCCACTATCACCAGCCTAAAGTCTGAAAACTTGAGGGTCAAAATGAGCTTGAGTCGTAACCCGATTCAGAGACTGGACCCAAAATAGTTAACTATATATGCCTAAGGTCAAAGCGTGAGAGCCATTGTCGCCAGCTTACATTAAAGGGTCGCTTCGACCCAAAGCGTGAGAGTCATTGTCACCAGCTTACATTAAAGGGTAGCTTCGACCCAAAGCGTGAGAGCCATTGTAGCCAGCTTACATTAATGGGTCGCTTCGACCCAAAGCGTGAGAGCCATTGTCGCCAGCTTACATTAAAGGGTCGCTTTGACCCAAAACGTGAGAGCCATTGTTACCAGCTTACATTAAAAGGTCGCTTCGATCCAAAGTGTGAGAGACATTGTTGCCAACTTACATTAAAATGTCGATTCGTCCTAAAGCATGAGAGCCATTGTCGCCAGCTTACATTAAAAGGCCACTTCGGCCCGAGGCATGAGAGCCATTGTCGCCAGCCCACGCAAATGTAAAAACCTGGGGGTCAAATAAGCTTGAGTCAAAACCCGACACAGAGACTAAACCAAAAATGGTTGAACAGAAGCATAAGAGCTCGAACGCCAGTTTATACTAAAGTTCGCATCGACCAAGCGTATAAGAGCCCCCCGGGCCAGTCCAATGAGCCCCGAGACCACATCACTACTCTGAGGATTCCTACCAACGCAAAAACCAGCTCGCCTGGTCAAAATCAAGACAAAAAATATGAGAGGAGTAAAACAGCAAGGTTTTCTTTCATACACATGCAAGAAATGCAACCTCCAGCTACAAACATGCTTTGAAAATACTACATACATATGACAAAATCTATTCCCCCCAGGGGTTACGGTATGCCGGTCTCATCCTCAATTTCCTCGGCATCGGGCAAAAGCAACCGAGCATCACGCTCATCCGCCCTTGCTAGCGCCAATTCTTCCAGAAACCCCTGTCACGGATATCCTCAAGGGTCTTTCTTCGAGATTTGCAATGAGCATATTCTTCAATCCTCCCTTCATGGTCGAGGATCCTTCTTAGCTCAGCTTGAGCATCGGTAACATCCTTTGAGTAGATCGCCATCTACCGGTTAGCCTTAGCCCGGCTCATTGCGGCTTTTGCCCGGGCGTCAACAATCTCAGCCCTGACTTTCAAAAGCTCAGACTCGAGCTTTGCAATCATTTCTGTTTGAACCAAAGCATTGTCACGAGCTAGGCGAAGTTGAGATTCAAAAGCAGGAACTTTGGCCAGAGCATCCTTCCCCCCTAAAGCTTGAGCCTCCGCCCGAGCTTTCAATTTATCACGCTCATGCCTGGCCCGACCGGCTTCATATCAGAGGCATTCCAGGGCCTCCGTCTTTTTCTGGAACTGAAATAAACTAAGTATTAGCCGCAAGAACTAGGAGGCGGTGTGCACGCTCATGTGGGACAAAATATTACCCGCTTCTTCAGGTAGTTCTCATAGTTAAAGCTCCGACCCACCTCAAACTGCAAGTGTGCTAGCTCGACCTCCTTTTCCTCACAAAGGATCCTAAGGGATCTCTCCTCATCCAGAGCTTTCAGAGGCTGGCTTCACAACGAAGCAGCCCAAACTTAAGCTTGTCGAACACCTGCAAAAGAAAGCCCAGTAAGAAAGGAAAGGCGCGAAGCTCGAAAGACCTATGCAGAAACTCACCATAAAGTGAAGCCGTTGGGCTTCCTCAAAGGCCGAATGCACACCTGCCAATCTAGTCCCTTCGGCACTGAAAGAGCCTACTCCGGTCGAAGCACGGTCGCTCAGTGTATGTGACCCCAGGTTTATAGTATCTCCTGAAATGCTATCGATGGAAAAAGAAGGTGACAACAATAGAGAAACGCTCTTTCTAGAACTGGGAGCCACAGACACGATAGGTTCGGATGATGCTTCCGCTCCGAAGCCCCGATCCCACTCCACCTTACTTCGTGTGCCATCACCCTATGAAAGCAACTCTCTTTCATTGTTACCGTTCTTCAGCCCGGATGTTGGCAACCATTTTCCCTCTCCGAAGGAGCACGCCCTCACCTCGAAAGGCTTTCCAATTCCTACAATGGTGAGATTAATACGCGTAAAGGGGATATGCTTCTCCACACGAAAGAAGGGAAAGAAAAGAATAGCATAGCACTCACCATGGTATTTTGCTTCCCATATGCCCCGGGACGCAGCTCACCACTTGTGCTCGTCACAAGTCGAGTAGGCCGCCAACTTTCGGACCCAGTCCGGCAAATCGAGAACGTTGCCCGACGCCTATGAAACCGCTGCGGGAAAAGAAAAGAAGGCATAGTTACGAAACTAGGCTTTCATCATAGACAGACTGAGAAAGCACGAGATGCACCACTTATGAATATAGTTCCATTCCTCAGGGAATGGCATGAGCTCCACAGGGATAATGTCAGCGGTCCGTACCTAGACAAAATCGACTCATCCACCCCCGATCTCTGTCTTCCTCAGCATCAACAACAAAGGGCATGGTCGATCGGCATCGCAAGGTCAGCAGACCTTGATGGTGGAAGGGCCGTTACAGCCTGATAAGGTGGCTAAGAGTAAAGTTGAGCCCCGCCTTCTCTGCAAAAAATCTCATCATCAGCACTGTTCGTCAAAATGACGGATGGATCTGCGCCAAGGTAAACCTATACTCTAGGCAGAAGTTGAGCACAACCCTGTCAAGGGGGCCCATTGTGAAAGGGTACGTGTACACATTCAAGAACCCATCGGTATGATCCGTGATGTCCTCACCTGGGGAAAATGCCTGTAACATCACTTTCTCCCCCCATCCGCAGTCTTTTCTCACTAACTCAAGATGCACTTCTCCTATCAATGAAGTGGTCTTCAAGGCGTACTCTCGTTGGTCTTGAAGGACGAAGGCGGAGCTCTCCCCTCCCTGTCGGGTAGACCCCGACATAGCGGCCGTGGCGAAATTAGAGAACTAAAAAGCAGGAATGTGTGCAGACGCGTTAGTGCTGAAGTGCCGAAAGGCTGGCGTAGAAAAAGAAGGGCAACTGTTTAAAATGGTAACCCCTGAAAAAGTAGAAACAACCCTATTTATATATGGAAAAAACGACGACGATTTGCCTGCCTCAAAACTGGCTAAAAACAACATCGCCAGTTCTGAGGTGGTACCCGACCTTGAGGATCTCCATCAAACAGAAGTTAGGCTTTAAGGAGCCAACAACATTGTCGCCAGTCCTGAGGTGGTTCCCAACCTCGAGGACCTCCATCAGGACAAGGCTAGGCTCTAGGAAGCCGATGACGCCTTAGCTAGCACCGAGGTGGTACCCAACCTCAAGGATCTCCATCAAAGGGAAGGTTAGGCTCCAAAAATCCAGTGGCATCATTACAAGACCCGAGGTGGTACCCAACCTCGAGGGTTTCAGGCTCCAAGTAAATAAGCATTTAAACCCCACCCGTATGGGCTTAGCCTCGGGGTACCGACTGAGATCGGACAAACCCTCTTTCAAGATCTATCTACAGCGCCCTAAGGCTATTTACACTAAGCCTAGAGCGAGTTTTCAGGTGGTCCGAATTTGAACGAACCTCGGCTCGGGGACTGCCCTCAAGAGATCAAAGGCAGCCCCTGTCCACAGGCCTCCGAGCAAATTTCTTCTCAAAGGTTACTACGGAGTTTATGTAATAAACCATGATCCCACGGTCCAAAACGTTACTTTTGTTGATACCCAATTTTTTCCTATATATTTTTAATATGCAAAATACTTTCAAAATAGCATATGTATGCATATATAAGTATGTCCAGATATTTTATTATTTTTCCTTAATTTTAAAGATTTTTAAATCAAGTTATTGCCCTATCTTATCCAGAAAAAACCCAATAATTATTCCCAAAATTTTCATTTTTGGTGATTCATTTATTGAACTCTCATATTTATACTAAAATATAGCTAATACAAATTTTACATATTTTTACAAATTTATTTAGTATTTTTAAAGCTAAATTGCATATAATTACAATATTAGCCTCTTTTAGATTTAATTACGTTTATGTCCATAAAAATTAGGACCAATATGTTTAATTTGATAATTATGTACTATTAATTATTTTAGTACCTTTAATTTATTTCCAAAAATTATTCTACTATTTTTGTAAGATAAATAAGGGAAGAGTGACTATTTAAAATATATCCCAATTGTGTTTCAATTGTAGCCTGAATTGAACCCCAATTTTAAACCCAATTACCCAGCCCAAATCCTAATCTACCCGACCCACGACCCTTTTAAATAACCCGCCCAGATTTTATTTTAATCCCAGCCGTTGATCGCCTAGATCAACGGCTCACATCAACCCTTTCCTTTTTTAATCCCGACCTACCCCAAACACTAGTCATTTTTCACCTACAGCCGCCTTCAAACCCCCCTCCTCTCTCAATTCTCTCTCAATCCTCTCTCAAACCCTAGCCGCCGCCTTCAACCACCACCCGAAAACCTCCCAAATCCATGGCTTCCAAGGCCATTGGAGGCCTGTATCCACCTCCCTTGGCTTCTATGTGTTCGAGTACTATGGTTTCAAGGCCAGATCGGGATAGCTCGGTCCAAGCCCTGGTTGATTTCAGTTCTTATGGCTGTCTCCGGTCATCTTTGACTTTGCTCCGGCCAGCCATGACTATTCAAGCCTGACTCTTGACTTCTCCTGCTTAGATCGATGGTTTCCAAACCTTTCTCACCATCTGGGGTTCTTCTGAAATCCTAACCTTTGAGGTTCTTCTGATTTCTTTAGATCTGTATTTACTCTAAACTTTTAAATGTTTTCTCAAGGTTTCTTTCAAAACTCTACCTTCGAAACCCCTTTTATCTTTTCTGATTTAGGTTTTTTGTTAAGTTAATACAAAACTTTCTCTGACTTTCAATATGTTCTGCTGTGTTTCCTTATGTCGTTCTTTTACTGGAGTTTGCATATCAAGAGTCTTAGTTTCTTTTGAGGTTTCTGAATATATTTTTGTGTTAGTATTTGTCCGATTTACTTGCTTTTCATCTCTAGAACTCGATTGACGGTGAAAACCCTAAAATTTTGGGTTCATTCGAGTCCTGAGACGACTTGCTATGTGATTTACTTGTTCGTCATGCTCTGAATTTGATTGATTTCAAAACCCTAATTTCTCTGGACATATTCGAACTTTTGAAAACTACTTCATCCGTTTGAATTAGCTCGACTGGATTCGATGTCTTTTTTGTTTCAACTTCTATTTCTCCATGTGATTTGGTTTCTTGCAATCATTGAAACTAGACTATACTTTTCAGAAGGGCCTTTTTACTTGACCCTCTGCATGCTTCTGATTCCCTCTTTTCTCTATTACTAAGTTGACCTATGTGACTACCATGTTTCACTGTCTACTGACTTTGTAGTTACTATTACACGCTGCTTCTCTTTGCCATAGTTTAACCTCACATGTCTAATGTTTTGTGCATTCTATTTATATGCTAAAACAAGACTCATGATCCTCTCTTTGATTAATTCTGAGCTCCTTGTTTCTGGGCCAGATTTGAAAACTTTCCTTAGACTTTCGATTCTCCTATTTTTAACTTGGTTTATTTGCTTATTCTTGGGAAACTGTGTGATTCTTCTTAAATCAGTAATTTCAAACCCTTAACTCCCTGATTTACTATGAGCTGGTTGTCTCCATATTTTGCAAATCTATTGTATTTCTTATCTTATTTGGTTAACAGAGTATTTTTACTGATTCTTCATTAGTTGTTTCCTTAATTGAACCTCTATGCACTTACCCCTAATTGTCTACTCTGCACATGATGCTTACTTGATTTCTTTCCTTAAATGTTTTCTGCCCATTACCGTTTGATTTTAACTCCTTAATTAAAGGAAGTCCTTATACTGATTTGATTTTAATTGGTACATAGTTCCATAATTACTGCTAAACTATAATCCTTGCCTTATTTTCTGCCTGTTTTCAAACTATAAATACCCTGCTCTTTTATTAACACACACACGAACACACTTAGTTCTAAAATCACTTACACTCAAAATATTCTCTCTTGCTACTTGTACTGTGGCATGTCTTCAAAGTCCTGCTACCTGCTTTTACTATATTTTTCTTCTTTGAACTTGTATGTTTTGATTAAGATTTCAGCATCATAACAATATGTTTACTTAATACTTTTTCCTTCTTGTTTGCCTACTGCTTGTGTTTAGTCCAGTACTTAATTTAGCATGTTGTAGTTTCCTTCTACCTCTTTTGAATCTATTATGTTTCCTAAACCCCTACACCAATGTGTTGATACTAATGGTTTGTTTGAGGCATGACAATATTAAGTATTACTGTCTATGACTCAAACGTTATTCCCCTGGGATCATAACCTCTATGTTACCTTATGTGATTGTGTATTCTGGTTGATTTTGTAAGCATAACAGCACTCCCTATTGCTGTGCATGCCCAAAATTAACTAAAGCCTAAGTGCATAGGCTCTTTGAAATCCCTAATCCATGAACCCCTTTTGTGTGAAGTCCTTAACTTTGTAACTGTTTCCCAGCACCTCTCTTCCTCTTCTTTACTCTATTTCTTCACCTGCACTCTCTCTTAGACTTAAGTTCTGCCCCCTCTCTTGTGAGCCTTGCCTTGGGACCCATGAGCTCCCTCTGAACTTGGACACTTGAGGGATGACACTTCCACACTGCACTTGTCCCTATTCTGGTAATACAATTTGGGTGTGAGCACTGCCCGGAGTCCCATTGAGTCTCTTATGGAACTTTGACACACTCAAATTGGAGAAAGGCTTTGGATAAATGGTCTTTGAGTTAGTTTATCTCGTAACTCAGAGAGGAAGTCAAGAATCTGGTTGTACTTTCTTTTGTATTTTTTTGTTCTGATGTAATTTGTTATTCTGGTTTGTAATAAGTTATAATAAACACTTGAGTTGGCTAGTGAAAAGGGTTGGGTAACTATGCATGCAAGGGTAGAAAACATGCCTATAGGGTGTTTTAACTCCTGCATATTCGAACTTCACCTAGAGACCATGCCTATAGGATACTTTTAATTCTGCATATTCAACTTCACGTAGAAAACTTGCCTATAGGGTACTTTTTATTCTGCATATTCAACTTCATGTAGAAAACCTGCCTATAGGGTACTTTTAATTCTGCATATTCAAACTTCATTTAGATGCCATGCCTATAAGTTTTAAAACGAGTAATGTATAGAAATCATGCCTATAGGAGTTTCTTAAATCAATCTGATTCGCTTTCATTCGCAGTCAATGTTAGATAACATGCTCCTAGGAATTAAAGTCGGTAATAGTAGATACTACCACCTACAAAACTTGTAACCAGTTCAGTTTTTTTTGTTCACTCTACTTCTCTTAATAACCTAATTCCCTCTCTTAACAGGTTTAACAAGCATGCTTATAGGATTTCGAATAATTTATTTCAAGCTTCTACTATCTCGTCACCTTTTAAATTCAGTAGATATCATGCCTATAGGACCCCGTCTAAACACTTAGTCAAGCTTTAAAATAATAACTGTAAAACTGAATCTGTTAATCACTACAACCAGCAGGCAGACCTGATTCGAACTTCTTATATGAGTTATGCAATAAACTAAAACTGCCTCAACAATCTCATCTCCCTCGTCTTTAATGCTTTTCAATCAAACCTAAGCAGTATGTGTAAGACATGCTACTTTATGTGTTTGTTCGAGGAGGTATACTTGAGCCTATATGCTTATGTGTTTCCCATTTTATATGCAATATGTGTTTTTGTATGTCGCCTTAGAATTTTTACCTTTGAAACTCCAAATAAGCCCAGCATCCCTCCCTTTTAGGATTAGTAGTCCTAAGTGCCTCCGGGATTGATAGGAATGGGACGGATAATAGCATGCAATAAGTAATCGAGACCAATCCGCGCTTTAATACCTTAACGGGGTGGGAAGGGTAGATATGGATATGATGACCACGGGATAATGTCACGTGTAGCCCCTCATTGAGGAGTGATTACCGGATATTGTGTGGGGTGATCCATATTTTCAATAAACCTAGGACCCCCTTTCCTTTATTCTTTATTCTTTTAGCAATTTAACTCCTTATTCAAAAGAATCAGCTTTTCTAATTGTTCTTTCAAAACTTGTTTACTTTCAAACCATTATGTATTGAAATCCCCTATTATTTGAGTCTTATTTGCTTATACGTTAATCACACCTCAATTCACAATAATTGTCTAGCCGGGAACCACAGTAGTGGATTCTGAGGGGTGCCTAATACCTTCCCCTTAGAATAATTTCAAGCCCTTACCCTATCTCTCGTTATTCAAATCGAGCTCTTTTGGTGTCCTAATCACCCTAATCATTAGGTGGCGACTCTCCAAATTCAAACCCAGTTCCCAAAAGGAATGAGTTGTCTCTCCAAATGTCATAAACCCGATTTCCACTTAGGAAAAAAAGGGGGCGCGATAGCATGGCGACTCTGCTGGAGATCTTTAGGCTTTTACCATTTCAGACTATTATTGTGTGATGTTTTAAGCGTCAATACCATACAAGAGGGAGGGGGTGATTTGTGTGGTACCCAATTTTCGATCTAGAAGAACCAGGTTCTTCTAGGTGTTCTAACTACTACTGTTTGCAGAATTAAAAGTACATAAAATAAAGAATACAGAGATTTTTACGTGGAAAACACCCGGCTCAAAAGGTGAAAAAACCACGACCTACTACTCAGTAGGATTTTCTCCAACACTTCACTAAATCATTGAGCCAAAACAGCATTTACAAAACTCTTTGTAAACCTAAGGATTACCTCTAATCCCGTTGTAACAACCAGCCTCTAACTGTTGCGACAACTTCAAGTTAGCCTATAACTTGAACTCTCAAAGTACCTAATACAATTGCTTCTATGAAAGCTAGAAAGGTACAACTTTAAACCACCTACTACAATTGAACTAGAATAAGAAAAAACACACTAGAACTGGTTCTTCTATCTCGTTCAAGTAGCTTCAGGAGTGCACACTCAAATCTCACATAAATTGTTTGTAAAATTGCCTTGCTCTTTTGCTTTCAATTTAGTTTAACTTCTACGTATGTGCAATACCTGTAAAAGAGATCAATTACTGTCATTCAATAGGTTAGCAATCAAAGTTTGATTGGGATTCAATTTCTGATCTTCTATCGTAGTTGAGTCCTTGACAATATCAAACTCTAACACTTTCTTTATCCGGATTGTGTTCTCTTCATATAAGGAGACTTTCTCCCCTTATCCAATATGCAACCTTTTCGATCAGATCAGGGGATATTGTTGCTTGATCAGTGGGACTTATCTCATTCACGTGCATCTCACATGTATGGGTTGATCATGACTGTGCTTCACATGATGGACCTGGTCCATGACTGAGTTCATTTGTCATTCTTCAAAACTTCACCTGTTCTTGGGCAACCAAATTCCCCCTTTTTGATGATGACAAACTCTGTGCTTTTTATTAATTAAAAGACCTGTAAGAACTCAGATTAACCATCACCACTAGACTTAAAAAATTTACTTCTCATCAAGGACCAGGTTAATTAGGTTATAAATATCACTTATGCAGAATAATGGGTAAAGCACAATATCTTCCCCCTTTTAGCATCATCGAAAAGTTGCATACTTAATGTGAATTCCAGATTTTAATAAGTACTCATGGCCACTGGGACAACTGCAAGTGAAAACATGGTGCAACTATCAATAATCAACAAATATATTTAAACTATTAAGGTCAGAGTCATCATAGAACAAGAGAAAATAGATGTTGTCATTGATCATGATATGTTGCCACTAACAGTCCACAAAAAGAAAGAAAAACTTTCAAAACATGAGCAAAAACAGAAAAATCCCTAATCTGGGTCACTGGGGTTCACTGGGGATACTAGACAGGTTCAGAAGACAAGTGCTAGGAGACCTAAGGCTTGGAGGAACTAGAGGGTTGAGTCTGGAGAAGGTTCAACATATTCTGAAGGATTCCATCACTCTTCTCCTTTTCTTTTGGTAGCTCAGTTCTAAGGCCATCCCTCTCAGTTTCCAATTCAGCCATACGAGCCTTGAGCCTAGCAATTTCAGCATCCTTAGTTCCACATTCCTGAACCAAAGTCCTAACCTTATTGTTGATGGGTGTCTTCAGAGATGAACTAGGTTCTTCTGGGATGGCATTAACTGGATAGTCACAAGCCAGAAGAGTCTTAATGCCAAAATATTCCTTGCTTGATGCCATTTCCCATTTCTTCAAAGACACGTTCAGCCTATCCAGAACAGTGGTCAGTATGAAGCCATATGGAGTAGCATGAGCCTTGGAGCCATTGATGACCCTGTCTAGCAATTTTACAATAAGAGCAGGCTAGTTGATCTGCTTTACTCTCTCAAGTCACTCCTTAAGAACTAGGTCCATGTAATTTGCAGTATGTCTTCTCTCTTGTCTGGGTAGTAGGCACATGTTGACAAACTCAAACACAACCTTGTGCTCAGCCCTCATCTCACTTTTCTGCATAGCCCTGGCTTCATTCACATCCTCTGAATCACAGAACTTCTTGGTGATCTCAAGAGCAGTAGGTAGGGAGTCCAGGCATAGCCACCTTTGCCTAGTGTAGTCATCAAACCCTTCAGAGGGTATATCCAGAATTTCTCCCAGTTTCGCAGCATCAAATTGCACTGAGACTCCCTTCACCAAGCTACTGACAACCCCATCCTTAACATCAACATTAGCTATGAACTCAATTAGTTCATTTCTGGCTAGTCTCCCATCCATCTGAAGGACCATGTCCTTCCAACCTTGAGCAGTTAAAGAGTCAACCAACCTCATCATCCCTGGTTCCACCAGATCCTTCAACAATCTACCTTTCAAAAAATTTCTCCTGCCAAAGATGACAAACTTGTCCTGTTCCTTCTCAGATTCCTCTTTTCTTCTTCTCCACTCCACTCTTCATCATATGAAAGTTTTGCTTGTTTAGCTTTCACTGCAGATCTTGTCCTCTTGGCTAGTGAGGGTTCAATAGACACAGGTACAGAAGAAGACTTCTTGGAAGAAGTCTTGGACTTTTTAGGTTTTGGTGTAGGAACCTCCACCGTTGTACCCCTTTCTTGATGGACCAGTTCCATCTCCTCTTCCTCTACAACCTCAGAGGATTCTGCAACCTTTCCCTTTCCCTTCTCAATTTTCTTTTGCTTTCTTCTAGAGCCTTTTGTAAGTTAGCTTCACTTTATTTTACCCTGCTTCTTGTGGATCTTCCCTTAGGCATTGAAGAGGTAGTAGGTTTTGGGGAAGTTTTTCTTTTCTTGGATGGCTTGGGAACATTTGGGACTTTTGGTGTGGTAGCCTTTTGTTTCTTTGGGTCATAACTTGTCCCAATATTTCTCAGTAGATCAGCTAGGGTCTCTTCAGTAGATGAAACAGGTTCATCTCTCCTTTTGCTCAGATGAACCAATCTCTCAGCAGCCTCCCTAGACCCACTTACCCCTGACTTCATGCCACTCTCTTCTAACCTCTCTTGTGCAACCCCACATATAGCAAGAACTGCTCCCTTCCCATTTCCCCTCTCTTCACCATATGCACCCTCTCTTTCTTTTTCTTTTTCAGACTTCTTTTTACCTCAACTCCTACTTGTCTCAGCCAACTTAACATCCCTAATGGGTTCAACCAGAACAAACCTAGTTTTTAAGTTTTCAATAACAGATGAACTTACCTCAGTAGGGAATTTTTGAGTCTTCTTAGAGTCAGAAGACCCATGTCCTTCGCCCTCAATCGCAGATTGAAAGGATTCAGACTCAGAACTGGAATCAGAATTTGGAGCTGGGCTTTCTTTCACTTGGCTAGCTTTCAACCTTTCATTTAAAACCTTTCTCAGAGCCCCAGATGCTACAGTTTTTCGAGCCAACAATTTCTGCCTTCGAAACCTAGGTTTTGGGGATTCACTTGGAGGAGTAGATGAGGATGAATTTGATGGTGATGGTGTTGGAGGAGAACTAGGATGATCTTGTGGGTTAGACATTTTTGTTCGTTTCTTGAGTTAATTTGGGAATTTTAGAGAATAGAGCAATTAGAGTTGAAGAAGAGAATTTTTGACGGTTTTAGAATAATGAAGAAGATTAGAGATGTGGTGTGTATTTAAATAGAATTTGACATTAATTTAGTAACAACACCTTTTCAAGGGTCAAATCGAAGTCTAATCAAATTGTAATTCCAGACTTTTAATGATTATTTGGCTATCCTAGATATTAGGCAAAAATCACGGTTTTAGAGTTCTAAATGGACGAAACTGGTTCAATGCTTTAATGGATAGAATTTTCTAAGAATTTGGCAAGTATAGGACTTCTGCTCATGATTGATTTTTTAATCTTTCTAATTGTACAAAGTATTGAAAACATACCTGAGCTTTCATATGAACTCATATTGATGAACCATGTTCTTCATTTAGAATTCTTTTGAACATGCCTCAAATGCCATAATAGAAAAAATATTGTAAGAGATCAGTGAGTCATATATACACATGTCACAGGAGTATACTAATTAAAGTATGATACTGAGTAAGAATTAATCTAGATATTTACACAAAGTTAGAATTCATAGCCAATTTTTTTTTTTCATTTTTTTGTATTCTGAGCTGGACCTATTACGTGATCTTAATCATCCCTAATTCTAATATGTTCCTCTCAAAGTTTTCTCTACTCAGTGCTTTAGTGAAGATGTCAGCAATCTGCTTATCAGTAGCACAGAATTCTATGGAGATCAGACCTTTCTCATAGTTGTCTCTTAAGAAATGGTGCCTAACATCTATGTGCTTAGTCCTTTTATGATGAACAAGGTTCTTTGTCATACTTATAACACTAGTGTTATCACAGAATATAGGAATGCAACTTACTTCTATACCAAAATCTACCAGCTGCTGTTTAATACATAACAATTGAGCACAACAAGAAGCAGCAACAACATATTCAACTTCAACAGTTGACAAGGCCACGAAATTTTTTTAGTAGCCCATGACATAAGACATGAACCAAGTAAGTGTGCCATACCTGAGGTGCTCTTCCTATCCACTAGAAAACTTGCATAATCAGCATCAGCATATCCTACTAGATTGAAATTGCTACCTTTGGGATACCAAAGACACAGATCAGTGGTGCCTTTCAAGTATTTTGTATCCTTTTGACAACAGTCAGGTGAGACTCTTTAGGATTTTCTTGAAAGCGAGTACAAAGCCCTACACTGAAAACAATGTCAGGTCTGCTAGCAGTAAGATAGAAGAGTGAACCAATCATACCCCTATACAACTTTTGATCAACTGATGAACCAGGATCATCAACATCTAATTTAGTGGCAGTTGCAATGGGTGTGTCTATTTCTTTAGATTCTTCCATTTTAATCTTTTTGATTAGCTCCTTTGCATACTTCTACTGATGGATCATGGTTCCATTTGGACTTTTTTTGATCTATAAGCCTAATAAGAAGTTAAGCTCACCCATCATGCTCATTTCAAAATCACTCCCCATTATTTTGCAAAGTCCTTACTTAGCTTATCAGTAGTGGCCCCAAAGATTATGTCATCAACATATATTTGTACAACAAGGAGATCCTTACCTTTTTCCCTTAAGAATAAGGTACTATCAATTTTACCTCTTTTATAACCATGCTCAAGCAGGAATTTGGACAATCGTTCATACCATGCTCTTAGGGCCTGCTTGAGCCCATAGAGAGCCTTGTCTAACTTGTACACATGCTTAGGACATTCCATGCTCTCAAACCCTGGAGGTTGTTTCACAAACACTTTTTCTTTCAGGTAGCCATTCAGGAAGGCACTTTTGACATCTATTTGATGAAGAGTGAATTCCATGTGTGCTGCAAAGGCTATGAGGAGTCTGATTGCCTCTAGTCTTGCAACTGGAGCAAAGGTCTCATCATAGTCTATGCCCTCCTCTTGGCTGTAACCTTGGACCACCAGTCTTGCCTTGTTTCTTGTAACTGTTCCATCTTCATCGAGTTTGTTTCTGAATACCCACTTTGTACCAATGACTGAGCTGTCCTTGGGTCTTGGAACTAGATGCCAAACTTGACTTCTCTCAAACTGATTGAGTTCAGCTTTCATTGCAATCACCCAATCTGCATCCTGCAAAGCCTCAACAACATTTTTAGGCTCAATAAGAGATAAAAAGGCATCAAAAGCATACAGATTCTTTAATTGTGATCTAGTTTTGACTCCAGATGTTGGATAAGTGATAATGTTCTTAATAGGATGAGAACTTTGATACTTGTGAGGTTTCACAACCAACTGATTTCTACTAGTTGTTTCTCCCATGTTCTGTTGCTGAGGAACAAGGTCATGAACAAGTTCTTTTAGGGGATTTATTTCATTTCCTCCTTGATTAGTTCCCCATGTTAGGTTTCCCTAGATGGAAGAACTTGTTCCATCACCTATTCCTTCTTTTGGTACCACTTTGACTTGTGCTGAGGCTTCAGTCAGATCCTTTACCAATCCAATGGCTTCATCTTCGTGTTCCTGTCTCTTAGAAATAACGTTAGTTTCATCAAATACTACATGTACACTTTTTTTGACACACAAAGTTCTTTTATTGAACACGTTATATGATTTTCTATGTGAAAAATATCCCAAGAATACTCCCTCATCACTTCTGGGATCAAACTTACCTAGGGAGTCTTTTCCATTATTGTGCACAAAGCACTTGCAACCAAATGCCCTAAGATGGGATATATTTGGTTTTCTCCCTTTAAGTAACTCATAGGGAATTTTTTCTACAAGAGGTCTAGTCATGCATCTATTGATAATGTAACATGCAGTGTTTACAGCCTCTGCCCAAAAGCTATGGGGCAATTTACTAGAAATAAGCATAGTCCTAGCCATGTCTTCAAGAGTCCTATTCTTTCTTTCAACTACTCCATTTTGTTGAGGTGTCCTAGGGGCAGAGAAGTTATGATCTATACCATTTTCATCACAAAATTCAGCAAACTTAGCATTCTCAAATTCAGTTCCGTGATCAGACCTAATTGATGCAAGTTGATTTCCTAATTATTTTTGAGTTTTTCGAACAAAGGCAGTAAACATGTCAAATGCTTCATCTTTAGATATTAGAAATAGTACCCCAGGTAAATCTAGAATAGTCATCAACAAGTACCATTACATACTTCTTTCCATCTCTACTCATGGTTCTCATTGGACCACATAGATCCATATGGACCAGTTCCAACGACTTGGTTGTGCTTACCATTTTCTAGCTTTTGAAGGATGATCTTACCTGCTTCCACCTTGCACAAGCCTCACAAACTTTGTCTTCCTTGAACTTGATGTTAGGTAACCCTATCACCAAGTTCTTAGAGACCAATTTGTTTAGCTGATTCAGACTGGCATGACCAAGTCTTTTATGCCACAGGAGGGGATCATTTTCCAACATAGTCAAGTAGGTGAGTTTATTTTCTGAAAGAGTGGACAAATCTACAATGTAAATATTGTTAACTCTTTTTCCCTGCAAAATAATCTTGTTAGTGGTAATATTAATCACAAACCATTTGGTAGAGGTAAATGCCACAAGGTTACCTCTGTCACATAGTTGTGATATACTGATTAGGCTATATTTCAAGCCAACTATCAAGTAGACATTCTCAATGGAATGTGAGTCTGTCTTACCTTCCTTTCCAACCCCAATAATCTTACATTTCTTACCATTTCCAAAGGAGACATTACCTCCTTTTAAGTTCTCAAGTGAAAAGAATTGGTTCTTGCTTCCAGTAATATGTTTTGAGCAGCCACTATCCATGTACCATATTTGGCTGCTTCCTTTCACTTGGACCTGCAAAGAGAAATCAGGGGTTAGTCTTAGGAACCCAAACTAGTTTGGGTCCTTTTCTATGGGCAAAGGGATAAATCAGATACCTTCTAGACCACCCAGGCAGCCTATTTTTTTTCTTGAACAAAGGTTTTATTCTTTTAATTGGTCTTTTCTTTTGCATTACATTCATTTTTGTAATGGCCAGTCTTGCCACAATGTGTGCAAATTTTGTTTTTTCAGGAAGAGTGAGGTGCTTGCTTTTAGGATCCCACTTAGGTGCTTGAGTTCCATAACCAAGTCCTCTTTTGTTGCTACTGTGATGTTCGTGTAGCTAGGAGAGTGCATCAGAAGCCTTTTTCCATTTGCAAGTTCTGTCTAGTTCATGTTTTACCTTCTCTAGATCTTCTTTTAGTACTCTTATCTGCTCATCTTTCCTGTATAGCTCATCCTTCATTTTTCCTAAGTTTTCTTCTAGGGTGAGATGAGTGTGATCAACTTTCTTCTTTCCTGTTCCTAGTTTCAGTTTAAAGTTCTCAGACCTAAGTTCTAGGACACTAGTGTCAAGTTCAAGAACCTGGTTCTTCAACTCAGTATTTTCACTTTCACTCTCATTAGCCCTAGACTCTATATTTTTGCACTTCGCTTTTAAGATCATACATTCCCTAGACAACTCTTCCTTTTCATTGTTAATTATCTCAAACTCATCAATGAAATCCTGCAATAGCTCAGACAACCTTTCTTTAGACAGGAATTTAATCTTGTCTTTGAGATGAAGAATACTTACCTCTTGTTCATCATCTGATTCTCCTATGGCCATAAGAGCTTGTTCATCTCCAACTTCATCTTCTGATTCCTCATCTGATGTTTCTCCCCATGCAACAACCATAGCCTTTGTTGATCCTTTGTTCCTTTTTGGTTAAACCTGTTCCTTCTTCCACTCAATTTCCCATTAAGGGCAGTTCTTGATCATGTGATCAGTCTTACCACACTTGTAGCAGCCCTCATTGGTCTGTTTCTCAAGAGCCCTTGGTTTGTTGAAGGTTGTACCTCTTGAAGAACCTTTTCCTCTCATCAAGTAATTTTTGAAATTTCTAGTGATCATAGCCATTTCATCATCCTCCAGATCTGAACCTTCAGCAATTCTGAGAGCCATACTTCTTTCCTTTTTGGGTGCATCCATTTTCATGGTCTGCCTTCTCAGTTCATAGGCAGTAAGGTTTCCTATTAGTTTATCCAGCTTGAGGGTAGCAATGTTCTTTGATTCCTGAATAGCAGTGATTTTGCTTTCCCAAGAGACTGGCAGAACCCTGGTCAAAATCTTCTCAACTTTGTCTTCTTCGAGAATAATCCTTCCAAGAGATTTAAGTTCATTTGTAAGTGTGGTGAACCTTGTATACATCTATTGGATGGTTTCTCCTTCCTTCATGGTGAAGTCCTCATACTGGGAGTACAACAGTGTTCCTCTAGACCTCTTCACTTGAGGTGTTCCTTCATGAGCCACTTGCAAAGTGTCCCAGATTTCCTTAGCAGTGGTACAACTTTGAATTCTACTGTACTCATCTGGACCTAGTCCACACACAAGCCATTTCTTGGCCTTAGCATTCTTCTCCCACTTCTTCAGGCCTTCAGTAGTGCAGTCAGCTCTAGTCTTTGGCACATCCACTCCTTCAATATTCTTTTTTGTAGTTGCTAGAGGACCATTAGTGACTATGTCCCAGAGTTCATAGTCTTTTCCTATAATGTGATCCCTTATCCTGTTCTTCCACCAAGAATAGTACTGACCGTTGAAAAGTGTAGGCCTAACAGTGGATTGCCCTTCCCAGTTTCTAGGTGGTGCACTAATGTTGATCTTTTCCTAAGGTGTTAGCCTCTTTAAGGATAACCTGCTTTGATACCAATTGATGTTTTAAGTGTCAATACCACACAAGGGGGGGGGGGTGATTTGTGTGGTACCCAATTTTCGATCTAGAAAAACCAGGTTCTTCTAGGTGTTCTAATTACTACTATTTGCGGAATTAAAAGTACATAAAATAAAGAACACAGAGATTTTTACGTGGAAAACACCCGGCTCAAAAGGTGAAAAAACCATGACCTACTACTCAATAGGATTTTCCCCAACACTTCACTAAATCACTAAGCCAAAACAGCATTTACAAAACCCTTGGTAAACCTAAGGATTACCTCTAATTCCGTTGTAGCAACCAGCCTCTAACTATTGCGACAACTTCAAGTTAGCCTATAACTTGAACTCTCAAAGTACCTAATACAATTGCTTCTATGAAAGCTGGAAAGGTACAACTTTAAACCACCTACTACAATTGAACTAGAATAAGAAAAAATACACTAGAATTGGTTCTTCCATCTCGTTCAAGTAGCTTCAGGAGTGCACACTCAAATCTCACATAAATTGCTTGAAAAATCGCCTTGCTCTTTTGCTTTCAATTTTGTTTAACTTCTGCGTATGTGCAATACCTGTAAAAGAGATCAATCACTGTCATTTAATAGGTTAGTAATCAGAGTTTGATTGGGATTCAATTTCTGATCTTCTATCGTAGTTGAGTCCTTGATGATATCAAACTCTAACACTCTCTTTATCCGGATTGTGTTCTCTTCATATAAGGAGACTTTCTCCCCTTATCCAATATGCAACCTTTTCGATCAGATCAGGAGATATTGCTGCTTGATCAGTGGGACTTATCTCCTTCACGTGCATCTCACATGTATAGGTTGATCATGACTGTGCTTCACATGATGGACCTGGTCCATGACTGAGTTCATTTGTCATTCTTCAAAACTTCACCAGTTCTTGGGCAAACATTGTGGATTTATACCTCTTTATGTGCAATTACTTGTTTATTTCTTTTAAGCATTCAATTCCCTTTTCAACTGCAAAACTGACTTATCTTCTTTGTTTCTTTCCTTACTACTGCTTTAAATTATGAAACTGCTGTATTTATTACTTTCTTAACGTGAAATACGTGCCCAACATGCTTTTAATTATTGCATAATCATGATCAACATCATATTCCACTCATGCCAAAAAATACCATAGCAACGCTTATAATGAGTTAGTGTTCTCTTCCGATATTATCACCCCCTAAATCTGGAAAGACATATTTGCGGTAAAACCAATCGATCAACGGTGTAGTCGACGGTTCCGAGCCTTTTCCCCTTGAGTTTTCCGCTCAAGGGTACCAGTCTAAAAACCCATAGAAACCTTACTTTGTTTAAACTGTGTATGCATCATGGTCAAACCTAGCCGAGTCAGTTATATTGTCCGCATAATGACTCTTTAAGATAGCCTTGTCCAAAGTCCACTGGGTTTCCCCAAAACCCAAATGGACACTACCACGTTCTGTGCATTAATTTGGAGAACTAAATGTTTTTATGCCAATTGTTGATATTAAATAGCCGAGTCTGGTGGGGGTAAGGGCCTAACCTTATTTGTCTTGCAGGAATATGAGGCACGAGGTCCCCAGTTTCGGGATGATTAGTACGCCCCCACTCTTGCTAGACTTGTGTAGGAGTCTTCAATCAAATGACCAAATAAATGAGTGGAAAGAGAGGGTCGCCAAAGCTAGCGAAAAGTTGGAATATCTGGAATACAGTCTGCTGGAATTGGAAGGAAAAGTGAGGAAGAGAGTCACCGACTACCAGAACGCTGAGGGAAACGAAAGAGAACACCTGGCAAAGGCATTTTTACTGGTGAACCTACGCGAGCTGGAGGATTTGATCAATGAGAGCATTCAACCTGAGGAAGGTCCTTCTGGGACCAAGTAGATAGGAATTTACTTTTTCTCTTTATGAATGTAATAAGGCCAATAGCCATTAGTGACTTTTATTTTTTGTTTATTTAGTGTCGATTTGGGATTCGTCTATTTTTATCAATAAAATGAGGCATTTAGCATCCTGAGTTCTCCAAATCAATCTATCTCTAGGCCTGCCTCGGGCACAAAGAGGTCCCCAAAATTAGGACACGGTTTACATTCTCGCATTATGTGTTTAAATACTACAATACCTTTTTATGATCCTCACTAACTTGGTTACCTTTTGTTTTTTATTTTTATTTTTATTTTTATTTCCCTTCCCAAAGGTTAGTTCGTGCACTCTGGCAACATCATCCTATTCCACGAGATCCAGGGGCCCTCCACCCACTCCTCCTCTTAGTCCTGTCAAAAACAAGAACAAAGGCAAAATGGAAGATTTGAACAACGTCAGAAGGGAGAATGTAATTGAACGGGTAGAGGCTACCAATGGTCATAGTACTCAGGTTCCTAAGGAAAATGTATCCCAACTTGAACAGAAATTGTTGAAATTCCAAGAAGAACTCAATCAGGTTCGGAATCTGGCAAGCTTGTCATTTTCCCTCAGCACCCCGGATATCACCTTTCCTAATACTCAAAACCCTACACCACCTCGAAACATCCCAAAGCAATAGAATCGTCCCACTCCCCACACTGTTCCACCAAAGACCCAATACAATACTTGTCATACCCCAAATAACACTCCGCTACTCATCCCAGAACTCCAAAACTCCACAAATGACCACTTTCACACCCACCATACCACTCCCATCTATGTGGAGACCATACCACACTCCACCCAACCCATCTCAAGCACACCCGAGTCTGACGATAAAGACTTGCTCATCAGGAACCTGGCTGAGGAACTTAAGAAATTGACTAGCCGAATTCAAGGCGTTGAAGGAAGCAAGTGAATGAAGGGGCTAAACTATGAGGATCTTTGCATACAACCCGATGTCGAACTACCCGAGGGGTACAAACCTCCTAAGTTCGAGATGTTTGATGGTACAGGGGATCCAAGAGTACATTTGAGAACATACTGTGACAAGCTGGTTGGAGTAGGGAAAGACGAGAGAATCCGCATGAAGCTTTTTATGAGGAGTCTGAAAGGAGATACTCTATCTTGGTACATTAGCCAAGATTCGAAGAAGTGGTCAAGTTGGGTAGGCAAGGCGTCCGATTTTATGGATAGATTCAGGTTCAACATGGTGAACGCGCCGGATGTGTTCTACATTTAGAATCTAAAAAAGAAACCTACAGAAACGTTTCGCGAGTATGCTACTCGCTGGAGGTCCGAAGCTGCTAAGGTCAGACCTGCCTTAGAAGAGGAACAAATGAACAAATTCTTTATCCGAGCTCAAGACCCGCAGTATTATGAAAGGCTGATGATGATTGAGAGCCACAAATTTTCCGACATTATCAAGCTAGGCGAAAGGATCAAAGAAGACATCAAAAGCGGTATGGTTACAAACTTTGAGGCCTTGCAAGCTACAAATAAGGCCTTACAGTCCGGTGGTGTGTTCAATAAAAGGGACATAAGAGCCGTAATGGTGGCACAGAGAACCAAATCTCCTGTCAAATACCAAACCTATCCAATGCCTCCACTCACATATCAGCCTACTCCAAACTACCAAGCACCCTTACCCTCTTACTAAACTCCACCACCCACTTATCAATCATCTCCACCATCCATATATCAGCCTACTTCACCCAGATATTCCAAACCCGCATATGTTTACCAAGCCTACAATGCTCAACCATCCCACTATCAATCACCTCCTACAAGCCAAAACTTCCCTAGACCTTAATCAAATTTTGACCGCAGACCTCCTAAACAGTATACAGCCATTGCTAAACCCATTGATCAGTTATACGAGAGTCTCAAAGCTGCTGGTTATGTCACCCCTATCCATGCTATAAACTTCTGAGAACCCTTCTTAGTGGGTTAATCTAAACAAATCCTGTGCATACCATTCCGGCATGAAAGGACACACCATCGATGAATGTCGTTCTCTGAAAGACAAGATCCAGAATCTGACTAACAACAAAATTATTGTGGCAAAGAAACCCACTCCGAATGTCCGCAACAACCCTCTGCCAGGCCATAAGGGTGGAGGCATTCACATGATTGAAATAGAGGATGATTGGGATCCCGAGGGGTCTATCAGGTTGATCGCAGAAGGTGATGACCCAAAGAAGCCAATAGTTACTCTTAATCCGATCGTGGTCCAGAATCAACCCTCGGGGAACACTGAGGTAAATATGTTCGTGCCACTTGAGTTTGAAATAACACCATCTGCAAAGACACCACCGCCAATTGAGGTCGAATTCGTGTCTCCAGCGAATACACCTATGCCATTTGAAGTTGCAGTTTTTCCACCCAAGGCTCATGCTCCATTCGGAGTAAAGATAGCCACGCCGATCCCAGTGGCGATGTAGACCATGAAACCATTCCACACAAAGGCTATACCATGGGACTATACAGCTGAGGCAAGGAGGAAAGGCAAGGTTAGGTTCGAGGAAACTGTTGTCGCACAGGGTATGACGAGAACTGGTAGGATCTATACCCCGGAACACCTAGCTGAGTCAAGAAAGCAGACCTCCAATCGATCGCCCATCATTGAGACGGGTCTAGACAATCTTTGGAGAAAGATACAGGCCAAGGAATACTCGGTCATCGACTAGTTGAACAAAACACCGGCGTAGATCTCCATACTTGCTTTACTACAAAATTCTGTGGCACATAAGAATACTCTGTTGAAGGTACTGAGTGAAGCATACGTGCCAAGCAACATCACTGGTGGGGAAATGGCCAACATGGTCGGACAGGTATTGGAAAGTCACAAAATTACTTTTCATGAAGATGAGCTACCGCTTGCAGGGTTGGGACACAACAAAGCACTGCACATCACTGTGTAATGCGAGGACTACTTCATCACCAGGATCCTGATCGACGGGGATTCCAGTCTCAACATTTGTCCACTGGTAACACTCAAAAAGTTGGGTAAGGGACTGCACGAGATAAAGGATGAAGCCATCAACTTGAAATCTTTTGACGGTTCCCAAAGGTCCACCATTGGGGAGATTAGTCTCTGTTTGCAAATGGGGCCAACTTGGTTTGATGTTGATTTCCAGGTGATAGACGTGCCAACATCTTACAATCTACTGTTGGGACGGCCATGGATTCACGTTGTCGGAGCCGTAGCATCAACACTGCATTAGGCAGTAAAGTTTGAATGGAATCACCAGGAAGTGATCATTCACGGCGATAGTAGAAATCCTATATACAGTTGCCAGACCATTCCATCAATCGAGGGGAGAAAGAAGCTGGGAGGAGAGACTTACCATCACATCGAACGGGTAAATACTGTTGACAAAGACAAATTGTGGGATAACAAGATCGAGATTATACTAAATTGGAGTGGGTACGAACCTGGCAAAGGGCTCGGCAAGAACCTCCAAGGAATCGCTAAGCCCATAAATCTCAAAAAGAATGGCACTACTTTCGGTCTGGGATATGAGTACACCTGGGAGGAATTCAACAACTGGTCTCCACCATGGCGCAGTCCTTACTATCCACTGGAGCAGCCAATACCACATTTGGAGCAGACTTTCCAACCGACCGATGTTATCTATGGGTCAGAAGAAGAGGAAGCACTGGCAGCTCTGAAAAACTTGTTCTTAGAGGATAATGCCATGGATTGTTGTATTGTTCTCAAGGAGGAGGGGGAGGAAGGCCCTTCCGTACAGGCTGTAAGTAGAGGAGCACGCCTCAATAACTGGACCATTAGAACAACCAGGGCCTGACGAGCCTTGGGGTAGCAAGGCTAAAACAAGCACTATTTTGATTTACTAAAAGATTTTTATTTTTCGTATGTTTTCAATTCCTGCAATAAGATCTCCAATGTTCAAAACAATTATTATGCAATTTATCAAAGCATTTTGACTTTTCTTATGAATCAACACTTATTACTATCATTTTCTTTCATTACTTATACAACATTACTATTACTTATCTTGATGAACCTATGACTGTGACATGCAACGAGACAACACAACAAACGGACATAGATTCAGAGGAAGATGACATACCGTAAGAGACTGTTAAAGAAGTAGAGAATTTTAAGAATAGACCTAAGTCCAACCTGGACGAAACAGAAGTTGTTAACCTGGGAGATGCAGAAAACATCAAAGAAACACGAATCAGCGTCCACTTATCACCGTCAGAAAAGAAGGAATACACAAAATTTCTAAGGGAATATGAAGACATATTCGCTTAGTCGTATGATGACATGACTGGTCTAAGTACGTCTATTGTGGCTCACAAACTACCAACTGATCCGATATGTCCGCCGGTAAAGCAAAAGCTCAGGAAATTCAAGTTTGATATGAGTTTGAAAATCAAGGAAGAGGTCACTAAGTATGTCAAAGCTAAGGTTCTCAGGGTAGTAGAATAACCGACATGGTTAGCTAATATCGTGCCAGTACCAAAGAAGGGCGGAAAGGTTAGAGTCTGTGTCGACTACCGGGATCTCAACCGGGTCAGTCCGAAAGACGACTTCCCCTTGCCAAACATACACATCCTGATTGACAATTGCGCTAAGCATGAGTGCAATCATTTGTAGATTGTTTCGCTGGGTATCATCAGGTCTGGATGGATGAAGAAGATGCTGAGAAAACAACTTTCATTATGCCGTGGGGAATGTACTGTTACAAGATGATGCCTTTTGGGTTAAAGAATGCAGGGGCCACCTACATGAGGGCCATGAATACCATTTTCCATGATATGATACACAAGGAGATAGAGGTGTACATAGATGATGTTATTATCAAGTCCAAGAAAGCCACTGATCACATTGAAGATTTGAGGAAGTTTTTCAATAGATTGCGAAGGTACAACCTGAAACTGAATCCCGCAAAATGTGCATTTGGGGTTCTTGCCGGAAAGCTACTTGGGTTTATTGTGAGTCACCGAGGAATAGAAATAGATCCATCAAAGGTCAAAGCTATTCAAGAATTAACACCGCCAAAAAACAAGAAGGACGTGATGAGTTTCTTGGGGAGACTCAATTAAATCAGCCGGTTCATAGCACAGTCTACAGTTATCTGTGAGCCAATCTTTAAGATGTTAAAGAAAGACGCTGCTACCAAATGGACTGATGACTGCCAAAAATCTTTCGATAGAATCAAGGAATACCCGTCGACACCACCAGTTTTGGTCCCGCCCGAGCCAGGTAGACATCTATTACTCTACCTTTCACTATCAGATAGAGCTTTCAGTTGTGTTCTGGGGCAGCATGATAAGACGAGGAGGAAGGAGCAGGCCATCTATTATCTCAGTAAGAAGTTCACCCCGTACGAGGCCCGGTATTCTCTATTCAAACGCACCTGCTGTGCTTTGACTTGGGTAGCTCAGAAACTGAGGCACTACTTTTGTGCCTATACCACATATCTCATATCAAGGATGGATCCTTAGAAGTACATCTTTCAGAAGCCCATGCCTACTGGCAAGCTAGCCAAGTGGCAAATCCTGTTGAGTGAATTTGACATTGTCTACGTAACTCAGAAGGCAATCAAGGGACATGCACTAGCAGATCACCTTGCTACAAACCCCGTGGATGGAGAATCTGAACCCCTGAAAATGTATTTTCCTGGCGAGGAGGTATCATTCATAGGAGAAAACATTGCAGAATCCTATGATGGTTAGAGAATGTTTTTCGACGGAGCAACAAACTTCAAGGGAGTTGGCATAGGAGCAGTCCTAGTATCAGGAACCGGTCAACATTATCTGGTGTCTGCCAAACTCAGGTTCCCGTGCACCAACAACATGACCGAATACGAAGCTTGCATCCTAAGGCTCAAGATGGCCATTGATATGAACATTCAATAGTTGTTAGTGATGGAGATTCAGACCTACTCATACATCAGGTCCGAGAAGAATGGGCGACCAAGAACTCCAAGATACTCACGTATATGCATCATGTACAGGAATTGAGGAAGATGTTCACGAAAATGGAGTTCCAACATGTTCCTAGAGTCCAGAATGAGTTCGCTGATGCATTGGCTACCATATCATCCATGATACAACATCCAGACAAAAACTTCATTGATCCCATTCCAGTGAAAATCCATGATCAGCCGGCTTATTGTGCCCATGTTGAAGAAGAAGCAGACGGAAAGCCTTGGTTTCATGACATCAAGAAATATTTGGCAAGGGGTGAATACCCAAAACTTGCAAATCCTACTTAGAAACGTACCCTTCGGAGGTTGTCCAACAATTTCTTCCACAGCGGAGGAATACTGTATATGAGGACTCCTGATTTGGGATTGCTAAGGTGTGTGGATGCAAAGGAAGCATCCAGGATACTAGAGGAAATTCACGCTGGGACCTGTGGTCCACATATGAATGGCTTTGTCTTAGCAAAGAAGATACTCCAAGCTGGTTACTTTTGGATGACTATGGAAACAGACTGCATCCAGTATGTCCGGAAATGCCACCGCTTCCAGAAATATGCAAACATGATAAAAGTACCTCCAAACAAGCTTAACGCAATGAGCTCACCATGGCCGTTCGCCGCTTAGGGAATGGATATTATTGGACCAATAGAGCATGCCGCCTCCAACGGGAACAAGTTTATCCTAGTACAAATTGACTATTTCACCAAATGGGACGAAGTAGCATCTTACAGAGCAGTAACTAAGAAAGTCGTGGCAGACTTTGTCCGCGACCGCATTATTTGTCGATTCGGGATTTCAGAATCAATTATTACCGATAATGGCTCCAAACTCAACAGTCACTTGATGAAAGCCATGTGTGAAACTTTCAAGATCAGGCATAAGAATTCTACAGCCTACAGACCTCAGATGGACAGAGCCGTAGAGGCCGCCAACAAGAATATCAAGAAGATATTGAGGAAAACGACCAAATAAGCATAAATAGTGGCATGAGAAGTTGTCATTTTCTCTATTGGGGTATCGCACCACAGTCCGCACATCAACTGGGGCAACCCCCTATATGCTGGTTTATGGTACAGAAACCGTCATTTCCGCCGAAGTAGAAATTCCTTCCCTAAGGATCATACATGAAGCTGAGCTCGACGACGTAGAGTGGGTGAAAAGTCGTTATGAGCAACTATCCCTTATAGACGGGAAAAGAATAAATGCAGTTTTTCATGGTCAACTTTATCAGAACAGAATGTCCAGAGCCTTCAACAAAAGAGTCAAGCCGAGACAGTTCACACCGGGGCAATTGGTGTTAAAGAAGATTTTCCCTCATCAAGATGAAGCAAAAGGGAAGTTCTCTCCCAACTGGCAGGGTCCTTACATGGTTCACCGGGTCCTAACAAGAGGAGCCCTCATACTTGCAGAAATGGACGAAGAAGTCTGGCCGAAGCCGATCAACTCAGATGCACTCAAGCGTTACTATGTGTAATCTCATGCTTTCCTATATGAGGTAAATTGAACTATGCCTGACCTGATTCCCATTTATGAGGAGATACGTAGGCAGCCCTATGGGTTCGGTCACAATTCAATAAAATTTCATTTCCCCCCGCAATTGGAAACTGGGGCAGAATTTTAAGGAGTACCCTCAAAATTCCGAATTAACTTCAGCCGATCGCCGCACGAGCAACAGTCAGAAACATCAACCCATCAAACTGGGGCAGAATTTTGAGGAGGACCCTCAAAATTCCGTTAGCAGGAGAGGTCGCAATGTCTTGAACTATGTCGCAGTCATCGGTTCATCTAAAAATTATTTTAATTATACACTTATGTCATATCTTTACAAAATCATGCATGTTTATGATTGAAACCGCTTTGTTTAGCAACACTACCCCAATGATACATACAGTATCACCAGTTCAAAGCCGAGCAGGTCAAGCAGAGCCAGCGGGGGATACAGACTAACCACCATTTTTTTTACAAAACTCACAATTTTTTGGATGCAGGCACTTGAATTGCAAAATCATCAAATATACTATACACTCACGAGACAAACACTGTTCAGGAATACAACTCTCAGAACTATTGCACTTACTCACACTTGCTATCCGCATACAACAATGTCCCCAGCAGGCACAATATCCCCAGCAGTCACAATATCACAATCTGCTATCAACTAAGAAAACTCTATTACCATTTGCTATCTTATTTTCTGCATAAGGCTACTATTCTGCCTTCCGAGACTAAGCACTGTCTCCATCTGCATTTCTGCATTGCATAAGGCTACCATTCTGCCTTCCGAGGTTAAGCCCTACCTCCATCTGTATTCTTGCATTGCATAAGGCTACCATTCTGCCTTCCAAGACTAAGCTCTGTCTCCATCTACATTTCTACATTGCACAAGGTTACCATTTTGCCTTCCGAGACTAGGCTCTGTCTCCATCTGCATTCTTGCATTGCATAAGGCTACCATTCTTCCTTCCGAGACTAGGCGCTGTCTCCATCTACATTTCTGCATTACATAAGGCTACCATTCTGCCTTACGAGCTAAAGCTCTACCCCCATCTGCATTTGCATGGCTAAAAGATCACTTACATGGCTGAAAGATCGCCACCTTATTTACGTTTGCATGGCTAAAAGACTGCCACTTTATCTGCATTTGCATGGCTGAAAGATCCCTACCTCTACATTTGCATGGCTGAAAGATCGCCGCCTCTACATTTGCATGGTTGAAAGATCGCCACTTCTACATTTTGCACGGCTGAAAGATCGCCACCTCCTACATTGCATAGGTTGAAAGATCGCCAAATACTGCATCTCATGGGCTGAAAGATCGCCAAATTATTCTAAGGCGTCATTGTTCGGAGGCACCATTTTCATAGCCCGAGAACACCATGTCATAGCCTGAGGACCCCTTTTTATCTTTTGCATATCATTATTCAAAGGCATCATGGTTCGGAGGCATCATTCTCATAGCCCGAAAGCGTCATTTCATGGCCTGCGAATCCTTTATTATACGCTTCATGGCCCAGGACATCATGGTGTAAGGATGTCATCCTAACCGCCCAAAGACAACCTTCATGGTCCTACGGGAATTTGCATCATGTTTAAATTACACACCATATATGCTTGTATTTCTTATTTGCAGGAAATCCGACGAGCAACGGCCGTCTCGGCAGGAGCGATCCCACTCCGGTTCCCGCAGTCCTATCGGACTTCAACCATTCACCCCGTCATTAATATTGCGTCTGTTCTTGAAAAGTCTGCATCAGCATACTCTGCCGACGGATCCCGAACTACATATGACCTGATTCCTGTAGGACCAGGGATATGTAGGTAGCTCAAAAGCCATATCACGGCCTAAGTCTCCTCGAACCATTTCGTTCGGTCAAAATTGGTCATCATGTCTTTACCCGACAACTCTTTCATCCTTCTCGGGTAAAGAGGGGCAGTTGTTGATACCCAATTTTTCCCTATATATTTTTAATATGCAAAATACTTCGAAAATAGCATATGTATGCATATATAAGTATGTCCAAATATCTTATTATTTTTCCTTAATTTTTAAAGATTTTTAAATCAATTTATTGCCCTATCTTATCCAGAAAAAACCCAATAATTATTCCCAGAATTTTCAGTTTTGGTGATTCATTTATTGGTCTCTCATATTTATACTAAAATATAGCTAATGTAATTTTTGCATATTTTTACATATTTATTTAGTATTTTTAAAGCTAAATTGCATATAATTGCAATATTGGCCTCTTTTAAATTTAATTACGTTTATATCTATAAATATTAGGTCCAATATGTTTAATTTGATAATTATGTACTATTAATTATTTTAGTACCTTTAATATATTTCCAGAAATTATTCTACTATTTTTGTAAGATAAATTAGGGAAGAGTGGCTATTTAAAATATAGCCCAATTGTGTTTCAATTGTAGCCTGAATTTAACCCCAATTTTAAACCCAATTACCCAACCCAAATCCTAATAACCCGCCCAGATTTCCTTTTAATCCCAGCCGTTGATCGCCTAGATCAACGGCTCACATCAGCCCTTTCCTTTTTTAATCCCGACCTACCCCAAACCCTAGTCATTTTTCACCTGCAGCCACCTTCAAACCCCCCTCCTCTCTCAATTCTCTCTCAATCCTCTCTCAAATCCTAGCCGCCGCCTTTAACCACCACCCGAAAACCTCCCAAATCCATGGCTTCCAAGGTCATTGGAGGCCTGTATCCACTTCCCCTGGCTTCTATGTGTTCGAGTACTATGGTTTCAAGGCAAGATCGGGAAAGCTCGGTCCAAACCCTGGTCGATTTTAGTTCTTATGGCTGTCTTCGGTCATCTTTGACTTTGCTCTGGCCAGTCATGGCCATTCAAGCCTGACTCTTGACTTCTCCTACTTAGATCGATGGTTTCCAAGCCTTTCTCACCATCTGGGGTTCTTCTGAAATCCTAACCTTTGAGGTTCTTCCGATTTCTTTAGATCTATTTTAGATCTGTATTTACTCTAAACTTTTAAACGTTTTCTCAAGGTTTCTTTCAAAACTCTACCTTCGAAACCCCTTTTATCTTTTCCGATTTAGGTTTTTTGTTAAGTTATTTCAAAACTTTCTCTGATTTTCAATATGTTCTGCTGTGTTTCCTTATGTCGTTCTTTTACTGGAGTTTGCATACCAAGAGTCTTAGTTTCTTTTGAGGTTTTTGAATATATTTTTGTGTTAGTATTTGTCCGATTTACTTGCTTTTCATCTCTAGAACTCGATTGACGGTGAAAACCCTAAAATTTTGGGTTCATTCGAGTCCTGAGACTACTTGCTATGTGATTTACTTGTTCGTCATGCTCTGAATTCGATTGATTTCAAAACCCTAATTTCTCTGGACCTATTCGAACTTCTGAAAACTGCTTCATCCGTTTGAATAGGCTCGACTGGATTCGAAGTCTTTTTTGTTTCAACGTCTGTTTCTCTATGTGATTTGGTTTCTTGCAATCATTGAAACTAGACTATACTTTTCAGAAGGGCCTTTTTACTTGACCCTTTGCATGCTTCTGATACCCTATTTTCTCTATTACTAAGTTGACCTATGTGACTACCATGTTTCACTGTCTACTGACTTTGTAGTTACTATTACATGATGCTTCTTTTTGCCATAGTTTAACCTCACATGCCGAATGTTTTGTGCATTCTAGTTATATGCTAAAACAGGACTCATGGTCCTCTCTTTGATTGATTCTGAGTTCCTTGTTTCTTGGCCTGATTTGAAAACTTTCCTTAGACTTTCGATTCTCCTATTTTTAACTTGGTTTATTTTCTTATTCTTGGAAACCCGTGTGATTCTCCTTAAATTAGTAATTTCAAACCCTTGACTCCCTGATTTATTGTGAGCTGATTGTCTCCATATTTTGCAAATCTATTGTGTTTCTTATCTTATTTGGTTAACAGAGTATTTTTACTGATTCTTCATTAGTTGTTTCCTTAATTGAACCTCTATGCACTTACCCCTAATTGTCTACTCTGCATATGATGCTTACTTGATTTCTTTCCTTAAGTGTTTTCTGTCCATTACCGTTTGATTTTAACTCCTTAATTAAAGGAAGTCCTTATACTGATTTGATTTTAATTGGTACATAGTTCCATAATTACTACTAAACTATAATGCTTGCCTTATTTTCTTCCTGTTTTCAAACTATAAATACCCTGCTCTTTCATTAACACACACACAAACACACTTAGTTCTGAAATCACTTACACTCAAAATATTCTCTCTTGCTACTTGTACTGTGGCCTGTCTTCAAAGTCCTGCTACCTGCTTTTACTATATTTTGCTTCTTTGAACTGGTATGTTCTGATTAAGATTTCAGCATCACAACAATATGTTTACTTAATACTTTTGCCTTCTTGTTTTCCTACTGCTTGTGTTTAGTCCAGTACTTAATTTCGCATGCTGTAATTTCCTTCTACCTGTTTTGAATCTATTATGTGTCCTAAACCCCTACCCAATGTGTTGATACTGATGGTTTGTTTGAGGCATGACAGTATTAAGTATTGCTGTCTATGACTCAAATGTGATTCCCTTGGGATCATAATCTCTATGTTACCTTGGGACCCATGAGCTCCCTCTGAACTTGGACACTTGAGGGCTGACACTTCCACACTGCACTTGTCCCTATTCTGGTAATACAATTTGGGTGTGAGCACTGCCCGGAGTCCCATTGAGTCTCTTAGGGAACTCTGACACACTCAAGTTAGAGAAAGACTTTGGATCAATGGTCTTTGAGTTGGTTTATCTCGTAACTCAGAGAGGAAGTCAAGAATCAGGCCTCCTCTGGTTGTACTTTCTTTGTATTTTTCTGTTCTGATGTAATTTGTTATTCTGGTCTGTAATAAGTTATAATAAACACTTGGGCTGGCTAGTAAAAAAGGTTGGGTAACTATGCATGCAAGGGTAAAAAACATGCCTATAAGGTGTTTTAACTTCTGCATATTCGAACTTCACCTAGAGACCATGCCTATAAGATACTTTTAATTTTGCATATTCAACTTCACGTAGAAAACGTGCATATATGGTACTTTTAATTCTGCATATTCAACTTCATGTAGAAAACCTGCCTATATGGTACTTTTAATTCTGCATATTCAAACTTCATTTAGATGCCATTCCTATAAGGTTTAAAATGAGTAATGCATAGAAATCATGCTTATAGGAGTTTCTTAAATCAATCTGATTCGCTTTCATTCGCAGTCAATGTTAGATAACATGCTCCTAGGAATTGAAGTCAGTAATAGTAGATACTACCACCTGCAGAATCTGTAACTAGTTCGGTTTTTTTTGTTCATTTTGCTTCTCTTAATAACCTAATTCCCTCGCTTAACAAGGTTTAACAAGCATGCTTATAGGATTTCGAATAATTTATTTCAAGCTTATACTATCTCATTACCTTTTAAATTCAGTAGATATCATGCCTATAGGACCCCGTCTAAACACTTAGGCAAGCCTTAGAATAATAATTGTAAAACTGAATCTGTTAATCACTACAACTAGCAGACAGGCTTGATTCAGACTTCTTATCTGAGTTATGTAATAAACTAAAACTGCCTCAACAATCTCATCTACCTCGTCTTTAATGCTTTTCAATCATACCTAAGCAATATGTGTAAGACATGCTACTTTATGTGTTTGTTCGAAGAGGTAAACTTGAGCTTATATGCTTATGTGTTTCCACTTTTATATGCAATATGTGTTTTTGTATGTCGCCTTAGAATTTTTACCTTTGAAACTCCAAATAAGCCCAGCATCCCTCCCTTTTAGGATTAGTAGTCCTAAGTGCCTCCGGGATTGATAGCCCTTACCCTATCTCTGGTTATTCAAATCGAACTCTTTTGGTGTCCTAATGCACCCTAATCATTAGGTGGCGACTCTCCAAATTCAAACCCAGTTCCCAAAAGGAATGAGTTGTCTCTCCAAATGTCATAAACCCGATTTCCGCTTAGGAAAAAAAGGGGGCGCAACAACTTTCATTCTACTCGAACTCAAGGTCCCGACGACTCAAGTTTATCGGCCCGATTCAGGTTCGATCCAAGGGATCGCAAAGGGTTCCGTGCAAGGCCATATTAATCGACCGAAGTCCAGAAAGAATACTCGCACCCGAGTTTGATATTGGCAACAGCAGATAGAGCCATGCATTTAGAGTCTCCACAAACATAAAAGAATATAGCAAGCATCAAAGACAAATTGGAAAAATACCTTTGTATTCATGAAACATTCAATTACAAAAGCCCACGAGGGGTCCTTACACAGAAACAAAGAAGCGAGAGGGTACACATGTAGTGAAAGCCTGGGACCTAATCTACTCCCGAAGGTTCATTTCCAGTTACAGCATCTCCGAGCCCTCGAGCATGCATCCTCGACGGTGATACCTTCGGCCGCCACCTCCTCTAGGTTCCCAGCTCAATCCCACGGAGCAATATCTCTAAGGGAAAAGATGAAGAAGAGGAAAGCGAGAAGGCAAAGAAGAGGAAGGTGATGCAGAAGAGGCACAAAAAAGAGACATAACCCGCCAAAGCCAAAGGTTGAAGATTTGGCAGGCCTCAACCCTACTCGTACGGCCGCTCCGAGTCCACCTTCTGGGACATCGTGCCATGCGAGCTTAACGGCCGGTGCACCATTTTATCCCTTGGGAAAAGACCCGAGGGATGAAGTGCAGCAACAGGCTAGGGTAGGAGAGTGAGCAGCGGTGTATAGTCCGAACACTCTCCGAGCAGCGATGTAGAGTCCAAATATTCCCCTAAGTCGGAATAGGCCGACCCCCTTCATCTCGTCACTTCGGTCTAATGACGACAACAGTGATAGCCGTAACAATAACAACAGTAACGAGATAGTGTAATCTCGCTCGACACAGCAAAGCCCAGGTAAAAGTCCATGGCGCGGCTGGTAAGAACGCCGCCGTAAGATCTTAAGGTCATAAACCCCAGACATGGCGGGTAGCAATAAGAGAAAGATAATGAGAATGGAAAGAAAGGAATGAAAAGATGTTGAGAAACACTTGAATAAAAAGTTAATATGGAAAGGCCCCATTTATAGGGGATGATAGTGTGGCCTACAATGCCATCAATGCCTTTAGAAGACGTATCGACAGGCGCAATCAATGCGCTATTAGAAACTGGATCAACAGCGATACGGTCACCTTGAAGAATGGAATTCGATATCACATTGAATGACGCTGAAAATACAAGTCCATGGGATGTACCGGTTATCGCGGAAACTAACATCGTAAGTATGATATCGTCAGCGTGACATCACTGCAGGAAGTCCGAAGAGTTGGGTGTCAAAATCGTTTCTTATCACTCATCTCTAAGAAATGTGGGGACTATCTGTATATGGTGAAATCGGAGGGTCCAATTTCTCATTATCAAAGCACCTCGGAAGACCGTCTCGAAGTCCCAGGGCTACAAGGCTACGATCAAGACTCCTCCCTCGAGGTTCGTCGACACTCGGTGTTGTGATAATGTCAACCACGACCACGGAGGAAATGGGGAGTTCCCAAGGCACGTGGCTAGGACTGACAGAGCCTAGAAAGCTACTCTAAGACCCGAGTCAGGTTGCCATCTAGTGGTCACATCTCCATATCTTTGTAATTAATGTTTGTTGTACTATAATGGGATTTTCCTCCTATATAAACGGGATCCCTATCACTTTGTAAGGTTGGTCACTTCTGTTGCTCCATCTGCTCTATAAGAAATATTGAATAACATTCTCTTTGCTCTCTCATATATTCCCTTGATATTATAACTTTCATTTATTTTCTTCATATTTGTTCATCATTTATTGCTTATCATTGGCCATAAAGAGCCTTCTTTAATTACCTTGTAACTGTTAGCCCTACCTCGATTACCCTCAACAGCTCATGGCCAAGCCCCGAGATCGACCTCGAGGCCCAGAATCGACAAGCCCGAGGTTCCACTGGCCTATCAATTTGGTTATAGCTCCCTCCTTAGCTTTATTTCATCTCTAAATCTCATATACTTAGCATCAACTGCTTAACAAACTAGCATAAAAATAGATCACGTATTTTTAGAGTCCCATCAATAAATTTAATTGTTATTACCATTTTCATGGTAAACAAAGATGTTAGATCTTTATGGTATAAGGGCTTTTAGGGAATATCGTATGGTCTTGACTTAAAATGGACAATATCATATCATGTTAAGAGTATATTTGCACCGTTTTAGCCCAACAACTGGAATCCGAGCCAATGATTTGACGAGATGAATATGAAAATGATGGAGTGTGACGTGGGGGCCCGACTTAGTGCCTTTGCCCGTCTATGAGTGTAACTTCACAAGGTTACTTACAACTTGTTTGGATGGTTGTTATGTATTGTTTTATGATGTAACGTATATTATTATATTATATTGTACTGTATCGTTTTGATGTGTACAATGATATGATAGATTATATTATTTGATGTCATTTCATGATATCATGCACCAACAATATGAAGAAAAAACTTGCAATAACATAAAGAAAAAGTAAGGTATGAGATATAATTATTATATAAAAAGGAAGAGTAAAGATAAAATAGAATTACCTAATAATAAGGAAGGGCAAGATGAGAGAAAAAATAAGTTAATAACGCGATCACACTAAATTGGTCGTTCCATAAAATGACACTTTTCGTCATTATACGATACAATAAAATTCAAATAATAATCAAAATAAACATTATATTTAAACTTTAAAGTAACAATAAGATACAATACAACAATTAACCATCATATATCAAGCTGTTACTGCCCCCTAAATGTTTCTTGTATATCACATTCCTCTACCCTCGCCGTGATCGAATCCAAGATCTAATATTAATGGGTTTAGAATGAGTGTTTTTGGGGTACCTATATTTAATCGAGTTGCAAGTAATGACTTTAGGTGAACCACAAAACCCATCCCAGATCTCAATCTCATACTCATGCTTTCTCCATCAGTGCTTTGCTGCCAAACTGACGTTAATAATGTGATACTACTATTTCGGTTACAACTTACAAGTTAGAGAAAGGCTAAAAGCTAAGGTACTCCAAAGAGTAAACTGTTTCAGAACCTGACAAGAAACGGTCTTTTCAGCAACTCACACTAAAGTAATGGTCAAGTGAGAATCGAACAATTTCGGATACACTATCAACTTCATGATTGGTAATTGTGGATAATGACGTGTTACGTACCAAGTTGGAATTTTCCTTTTCAATTTGGGGTGAAAATTTTGATTCGTACTCGGTGTTTACCCTCATTCTTATTACTAAATCATAATTTACCTAAATTTATAATTTAGCCATAGTAATTTAGTATGGTTTTATGAAAATTTTGCGTGCGGGAATTTTTTATGGTGCTCAGCCTCAGGTAGGTGGGCAAACATATTCAAATGGAGGTGATAGCCTGAGTTGTAACTATGTTGCGTAGCTAATTTGTGTAATCCGGAAATTAAAACTGTGACATTAGTTGTTACTTGTGCTTTGGACACGAACTCAAGCACTCAACCATACATAAGTTGGTGGTGGACAAACATAATGTGAAAGTCTAGTATTTGTTTGCATTTGAGTTTGTAATCGACCCACACTTCTCAATAGAAAATTGTGTCAGCCACTACTCAGCAAAACGCTCTTATCCTCAATCAAAGGCAGTGCAGATTCAACTATGGCTTCACGGTTCAACAAAATCCAATACTTTATGGTCGAATCTTATATATATGTGCAAATAAAGTTGGATATATGTTAGGATAGGCGGTCTACATCACATTCCTTGAAATGCGGTCATTCCCTGAACCTTTCGTGAATACGGAATATTTTGTGCACCAAAAATCCTTTTTTTTTTAAGTTTGGATATCTATTATAGAACTTACTCTCTCAACTCATAACCATAATATCTAAATTAATGCAACCAATTTTTATGACATAAGCATGAGCTTGGCTAATCGTGGACAAACGCCATTCTGATATTCAAATGATGTAGATATAATTGTTTAGTTTTGGATAGTATTTTGAATATTTGTAGCCCCAATTGCCCCTTTCAAAATAAAATCACTACAACTTGATCACAAAAGGGTTAGAAGAGCCAGGAAAATCGGAAATTCTCGAAGCTATACGTACTTGATTGTTTTCTACATAAATGATGATCATCAAGTAGTACACATAATTTTTTCCAGATTATTATTGATTTATGATTCCACCAGTCCATAAAGAAAGACCCCCAACTTTATTATCTAAAAGTGTTATATTCTAATCCAACTTAAAAAAGGCTTCCTTAATTTAATTAATGATAAAAATGGACGTGATGTTCCCAATGATTAATACTCTCATTAGATGCTTAAAGAGCGCCGTTACGTTGCTGCTTAAATAATAATATGTGGAGACTTTAGGTAGTGCTATTCTTTAAAGATAAAGATTCAATTCCTGGGATGCCTATTAATTCAGAGAACTTCCAGTCAAAGTAGATTTCTTTTCTTTTAAAGATGTGACATTGAAAGATGTTAAAGATGAGTTATTAAGAGGAAAGTTTAGAAATATTCAACTTTATCCCTATTACATCTGATAAGCCAAAAATAAAGTTATTCCAAGATAGAGTTAACAGTGCTTAGGTAAATCTTTCATTTTTATTTTTTGTTTCCGTTGTACCTAGTATTCAGTATTCTAGAATTTTTTTCCTTTGTAGTAGTTGAGCCTAATAGGATACTACCAACCAAGAAGAACGAAGAAGAACACTTCTGGCATGTTTGGCCAAACTTTTCTGACGTCAATTTTTTCCTTTTCTCATGTAAGTGTTTATTTTGGAGAGAGAAGTGTTTGGCAAGAAAAAAAAGAGCACTTCTGAGAAACGTCTGAAACAAGTAATACTAGTTTTTGTTTTCGAGAAACACTTTTAAAACTTTGGCCAAATATAAATTGCTGCTCTAATATTGACAAAAGTCTTTTCAAATTGATTAACCACAAAAATACTATTTGGAGAAGTACTTCTAACAAAATGCAGTTTTCAAAATAAATAGATTTTGAAAATTTGGCCTAACATTCGTTTGCTCTTAAACATATTAATAGATTTTACATCAATAATCCCTCGAGATAGAGGAATTAGTTAATCCATGTATTATCTTCTCTGAACTCTGAGTGAATTGAGTTGAATGAGCATAAATGATAGTGATATTGCTCCCCACCGGTAGAAGTCACGCTGCAGATGTGGGTACCAAAACCAACAACAAGAAGGGAAAAAGAGAAAAGAAAATAAAAAAGGAAGAAAAACCCCCTCCTCTAAAATTGTTTTTTTTTCCTTCTAAAAGTTCAAGGAATGATGGGTTAATGCCCTGAATACAAGAGATAAACTCTCTATCTGAATTGATAACTATAGTAGAGCATAACTTCAAGAAAGAGAGACTCTAACCTCTCTCTACAACTAAGGCTAACATCTCACATACCCTCCCCCAGGTATGGCCTCATCACCACTCAATGTCATAGAGCCTTCACACCATATTTATTCCACAAGAAACCCCAGATAAACCCCCTACCACATGAGACCTAATGATGGAGGATCTAACCCCTCCCCTAGACAATCCTTCAAGGAAGCACTAGATGACAGGAGATTAGCCACCACAAGTAGTTACAACCCTGACTATCTCCCAAACGACACATTACCAGAATCACCAACGGTTAACGATCCAATTGCTCTAACTTAAGAAGATAAAATAAGATTGTACCACCTATGGCACTTCTTCGTCATTATTAAACTTCTCGCTAGACGGATCCTGCACCTAACACTCAAAGCCAAACTAAATGAGTTGGGGAAACCAGAAGGAAATCTCATCCGAATTGAACTAGGATGGGGCTTCTTCATTGTTAAATTCAACTTGGAAGAAAGCATGACCAGGCTCTTCATGGTGGGCTGATGATCGGCTATAATTACGTATTTTAGTCGCTTATTACACTCTAATTTACTGCACTTTAATTGAGTTTGAGCTTTAATCGCTAGTGTTTTGCACTAATTGTGTGTTTTATGCCTTGTAGGAGTGATTCCGAGCTGTGTAGATGTTATAAAATGAATTCAAGTGATTTGAGCTTTGAAGTCTGAGTAAAATCCCAAGAAATCAAGCCGGAATCGTGTTCGGGGATCAACGGATGATAGTTAAGAACGAACGAAGAATCGAGTAGGTATATTACGCACAGTCTAGTAAAATGCACATAACCTTTTGTGTAGAACTCCATTTGATTTTCACAATATATGGTTGGAAAACTAATTCAAAGGGCTACAACTTTCATGTTTTATGTTTTTCCAAATTCCAAATAGAGCAGGGTGAACAGTGCGCGACAAATGCTCCGCGACTGCGGACAGAACATGGGCGAAATCCGCGGTTAGATTCGCGGCCGTGGACATCCTGACTTGGAAAAGTGTCATTTTTTGCGTAGGATAAGGTATAATTATTTGGGCCTGACCCTACTTGGTATATATATACATGGAAAAATGGTATTTTGAGCACCTTTGACATAATTTAGACCTAAGGAGGCTAAGGAGACCGGGAGATTCGACCTAAGGAGGCAAGAACACACTAGAAGCAAGACAGAGAATTCTTCTACGAGTTTTTCACTTCCTTCTTCCTATTTTCATTATTGGTTATGAATTCTAGTATTGTAGTTTTACATACTATTATGAATATCTAATTTGTTATCTAGAGTTTTGATAGAACCTTTTGTAGGATACATTCTTGTTATGTTTTTATATAATTGAGCCATAGCTTTTCTCTATTTGTTCAACTACGTTATTATTGTGGTTGGTTGAAGAACTCTCAATCGACTTAGTGTGTATTACTCAGGAGAGAGTGCATATTTAGGTAGTTGTTGAATAGCATCACTCTTAACGTATATGAGGGATCAATACTGAGGGTTTAAAGGTGAGATTAGGGATAACAAAACCTTGGTGCGATCTGAGTGAGCCGTACTTAATGCCAACTAGTGTAATTCGGGAGAATATGTCTAGTAAATTGTGGTAATTACATGGGAGAGAGTTATGACAGTCAGAGCGCTCATGATCGGTAGAGAATACTTAGGCAAATTTGTAGAAAATGTAGCGGGAAGGATTTTGACAATAGGGGAAATCATAACTCTAGACCTCCTTAATCTTTTCTCCAACCCGTAGTATCTTTAGTTGTTAATCTACTACTTTAATTAACTAGTTAATTAGATATAAGAATCTTAATATTTATAACTTAAGAATTGTTTGAGCTTATCTCTTTGGTGATATTGAACAACTATAGCTAAGCCTTAGTTATCTTTGGGATTCGACTCCGTACTTGTACACGCTCCAGTTCTTGTATCATCGATATGGTAACCCCCGAGGTTTTGAAGAGCCGAACACTGGTCTAACCCACACCGGAAATAAAGACAAATGGGAAGCAAGGCGGGGTTTATCTTTTATGGTAGCCTTCTTGGGTGTTGTAGTTTGTCCGCGAAAAGATGGTAATATAGAAATAGGTCTTGTGGGAATGATCGATGTTACAATTAAGAAAGCCAACAGCACTGTGGTTCCCCTGATCTTATCTGAAATCTACTGAGCCTTGACTATCTATCGGGAAGGAGGAAAGTTCTTCCAAGGTTGCAATCTGTTACTGCAATTGTGGATGCAAGAACATCTCTGCCACTGGGTTGGGTATATGAATTACGGTTTGACCGGTTTGAGCTGCATTGAAGAGTTTGAAAGCCGAGTGGTAGGTATTGAATTCCCCGAAGGTACGGAAGCTTGGCTCGCACATTTGAGATCCTTGACTGACGATAAAATTGAGTGGGCATTCGGATGGCTTCCTGCCACCGAGGCAGTGTACATGTCAGCTGAAGTGTGTTACCTCTTCCTGATGGGCATCGAGAGCATCCAGCCTTATGCTCCACACAGGGTTTTGCGCCAATTAGGAAAGTTTCAAATCTTCCCCAATGATGAAGATTTGAGTAAACATGTCATTGAATTGGGCCCGAAAGCCACATTTCCATAAGGGAAAATTTGCCAAGTATGGAATGAATGTAGATTTCTTGAACCTAAGACCATGGTGCGAGATCTAGCCAGTGGTGAAGTGGACCCTAAGTATATTCTCTGGGTCAGCAAATGATTCCAGATTCCTAAAAGGCCCGCAAAGAGACCCCATGTCAAACAGTTCACCGATGGGACCCAGGTGCAGTGGGACTGGTTGACCGAAGAAAACGAGTACAGGGCCAAAATAAGCCAGTTAAAAAGGCGAGTCATGGAGCTTCAGTTTGAAAATGGTGTTCAAGCCGCTGCAGACGAGGGAGAAAAGAAAAAACTAACTCAGGAAAATGAGGCCCTCAAAGCTCAGATCCGGAAGATGAAAATAGCTGCTAGAAACTCGGAAAGAAGTCGGGCTGACGAAAAACTTATAAGCGGTCTTAAAAAGAAAGCCCTCGAATGTCAAGAAGACCTAGAAAAGTCTGAAGCTGGTCTAGCAAAAATCCGGGCACAATGGACAAAGAAGGCAGAAGAGCGGGCACGGTTTGTGCAACAAATGAAGAGGAACTATGAAGGGACTAACACTAGCCTAAGAAGAAATGTAACCACTCTCGAGAACGAGGCAGCCAAGCAGGCTAAAGATTTCAAAGCCGATAGAGAATACTGTTATGATTTGATGGCTCAAATGGAGGAAGGAATGCAGCATTTGCAAGATAAACACCTTCATGACTCTCAAGTGTTGGAAGCCCGAAATTAGTAGATAGGGCGGTTGCTTCAGGAAAAAGGCAGAATTAGAGAAAGGATCAGAACCATTGCTGAATACATTACCATGAAATGCCAAGCATGTGAAGACATGACTCGTACCACCTTTTTCGCTGCAGTGACGACTTTTGCCCGCCAAGTTATGCGTGATTTGGAGCAACTGCAAGGGGATCTCGCATTTAGGCCCGCGGCGAGACCGGATGATGTCCCGCGGGCACCAGGTGCATTAATGTATTCTTGATTTTACTAGAGTCTATATCTTTCTTTCCTATTGAAGTCTGTTAGTTTATTTTCGATTCAGTATTTTTCTTTTGTCAGGGTATGTTAAGTCAGTTCATGAGTCTGTATTGTCATCGTGTTTTTGAAGTCTGGTGTTCTCCTTTTTGAGTCTTTTAGCTTTAAATCATTGTAATCCAAAGTATTTCCTTTTTATGAAAAATTGAAAATTCCAAAATATTCTATTATTTATTTTTACATTTTGACGCCCCCAGAACTACGCTTGGTCTTATTCATGCGGGGTCATGATACATAGGCAATCTACATAGGATTCGATCATAACCCCAAAAGAAAGAGAGAGAGAAGAGAAAGAATAACAAAAAGAAGAAAAATGTTGAGAGAGAGAGAGTGGAATTGGAAAGGGAAAGGAAAAAAAAAAAGCAGTAAGTAAAGTTGGGATGAAACATGCAACCATTGCAAAACATATAGAAATACATTTAACTGTATAGGTGCATCACACCCCAACATGTGATTACCTATCTGTTATTTGTTTCAAACTAACCATTTGATACTGTATCCGGCCCAGGTTTTTATAGAACGGTGGTTGGTTTTTGTGGTAACCTGGCTTCACACCCATACTTTACTAGATCAAAGGGGAGCATCGGAATGTCTTCAGAAATGACTCTACCAACAATTCCCATCACGGATGATAGCCCAATCTCGGGCATCCCGACCTCAGAATCGGCAGCTGCCGAAGAAAACAGAATCTTGCGTCTTCGGGTTATGGAAATGTGGGACGCTTGGGCAAATGGAAATAGCCACCAAGCGCCATCCCAGGATTCCCCGAACTTTTTCCTAGAGCAAATGGTACTTTCACTGTTCCGATCAGTCACCCAAATACCCCTTTAGGACACCCAACTATTTCAGCTCATTTTGTGGGAACACCTTCTGAGGTTCGCCCCCAAGTGTCAATGTCTGGTGCAGCTTTGAATATCTTCACCACTCCCCCATGCTCAGCCACAACACAACCAACATTGCCTAGGCCTAGTTTTGACCCCTCAGTTTTCACCTTCCAAACACCCACCTTCCAAATGGAACCTCCTCAGTTTCCTGCTTATACTTACCCTCAGCCGCCCCAATTTGGGTTCACTGCGGGGCAAGAAAAGACCACCAAAAAGTCCTGAGAAAGAAGAGATTGTGAGAAAGATGAGGTGTATGGAACAGAGTCTCAAAAGCATACAAGGCCTGAGTGGACAGAAAAGTGTATCATATGCCGACTTGTGCATGTTCCCCCATGTGCACCTACCATTGGGATTCAAAATCCCAAAATTTGAGAAGTACAACGGGCACAGTGATCCTATTGCTCATCTCAAGAAATATTGCAATCAATTGTGAGGGGCCGGTGGAAAGGAAGAACTGCTCATGGCCTATTTCGGAGAAAGTCTGGTTGGCATCGCTTCTGAGTGGTATATGGACCAGGATATATCCCGCTGGCATATCTGGGATGATCTTGGTAGGGACTTCGTCAGGCAGTTCCCGTACAACATTGATATTGCTCCAGATAGGAACTCGTTGACGAACTTGAAAAAGAAATCCTCGGAAAGCTTCCGGGAGTACGCAGTTAAATGGCGGGAGCAGGCATCTAGGGTAAAACCTCTGATGGATGAGGTCGAAATGGTCATAGTCTTCTTACAAGCTCAGGAAGCTGACTACTTCCAAAATATGATGTCCGCCATGGGTAAACCGTTCGCTGAAGCCATCAAGATTGGCGAAATGGTTGAAAACGGGCCAAATTCTAAGCCAAGCCGCTATCAGAGCTACTTCCCAAGTCATTCAGGGTGGGTCCGGAGGAATAGCAAAAGGCAAGAAAAAGGAAGAAATATCCATGGCAGCGTCGGGTACAAGAAAACACCGTACTCCCAGATCCTTTCTCCCAGAAAGGACCCCGCAACACTATTACCCCTACCAAGACATGACCTATGCTCCTCACCCATACACGGTCATGAATGCTCAACCTTATGTCCGTCCACCGCAACAAGCCAACCGTAACCAAGCTCTATTTCCTAGAAACCAGCTTCCTAACCAAAACCACTACAACCCCCGTCCTCCACAAAACAACTTTCCCCCTCGTGAGCCATCTAGAAGGCCAAATTTCACACCAATAGGCGAATCCTACTCCAGTCTGTTTCCAAAGCTTGTCCAAATGGGTCTACTACAGCCGGTTCCTCAAACCAGGCAAAACCCAACATCACCCGCTTACAGAGCCGGTACCCGATGCGCCTATCACTTAGGGGCAAAAGGGTATGACACGGATGATTGTTGGACTCTGAAGAGAGACATGGAAAACTTGATAGAACAAAGGAAATTAGTGCTAAGGGATGAAGATATTCCCAATGTGACTAACAACCCGCTACTGGCCCACAACAACGGGCCGGTAATCGGAATGATTTCTGAGGACAAGGAATTTAACCCGGCATTAAAGGCCATCATTGCCATTGCTGACATAGAAAAGAAACCAAAAGCTGCCCCGAAGAAAGACAAAGGAGAGGAAAAGAACAAAACCACCCCTCAAAAATCAGAGAAGAAAGTTGAAGCGGGGATTGGGGCAACACCTCCCAAAGATGTTGTTCTCTATGTCCCTCGGGGCAGCAAAGAAAAATAGATGACTTTGAGTCCTCCTAGGAGATTCGAGCTGAACAATTAATGCGAGGGCCAATTAATCCACCAAGGCTGAGTGAGCCCGTGGTTATTGGACGTGCACCACATAGGCCTATGACAAATCCTACCGCTGTGCCCTGGAACTACAACAAAACGATGGTGACCTATAAGGGCAAAGTAATCTCAGGAGAAGTTCAAGAAAATAACCTCGTTGAAAAGTATTCTAACTTGGAAGAAGTGAACAATGCCACTCGAAAGCGCTTCTAATCTAAGAAGCCCGTGAGTGCCGAAGAAGCGGAGACTTTCTCTCAAAAGATAAAAATGGCGGATTATGAGGTGATCAACCAGCTTCAAAAATTTCCCAAACAAATCTCCTTGTTGGCTTTGCTGATGAACTCCACCGAACATCAGAAGGTATTGATCAAGACCCTTAACGAAGCATATATTCCTATTGAGACTTCTATAGAATAGTTGGAGAGGATGGCAGAAAGGTTTTTTGCAATTAACCAGATTTCCTTCAGCAAAAATGACTTTCCCCCAGAAGGGGTCGCGCATAACAAAGCCCTGCACCTGACAGTCAAATGGGAAGGGTACTATGTGAAAAGGGTTATGTTGGACGGAGGCTCTGGGGTAGACATCTGCCCACCCTCAACCCTACAACGCATGGAAATCGGGACCGAAAGAATTCGACCGAACAATGTCTGTGTACGGGCTTTTGATGGTATAAAAAGGGACACAATTGGAGAGATCGATTTGATTCTGACCATCGGCCCAGTAGACTTTGAAGTAACCTTCCAGGTTCTGGACATGGACACATCCTACAATTTTCTCTTGGGAAGGACATGGATTCATGCAGCGAGGGCTGTACCCTCTACCCTCCATCAGATGGTAAAATTTGAGCATAAAGATCAAGAGATTGTGGTCCACGGGGAAGACGAGCAATCAATTTATCGAGACCCATCGGCCCCATGCCTTGAAGCGAGAGAGGGGAGTGAGCACATAGTTTACCAAGCCTTTGAAATTGTGGTCGCAGACCAATACGAAGAGGGAAACCCTTGCCCTCAACCCTTTCTTCTAATGCATCAATCATGGTGGCCAAAGAAATGATCAGACGTGGCTTCAAGCCGGGGAAGGGGCTCGGGAAATCATTGCAAGGAATAACGGAACCTGTCACCCTGACCGCCACCAAAAAGTTCTTTGGGATAGGCTTCCGACCCACTCCAGCTGATGTAAAATGGGAAAATGATAGAAAGAATGATGGTTGGGTCTTGCCTCAGCCGGTGCCACATTTGTATAGAACATTTGTCAAGCCAAAATACCATGAGGAAGAAGAATATGAGGTCTTCACAGCTGAAGAGATTGAAGAGATCTGTGGGGCGATGAGGAAGATACTGTATGAAGCCCACATGTTTCAGCCAGGGGAAGGCTCAAGCACCGCTGAGGTGCTGTATATGGGACCTAACGCTAAGCTGCAGAATTGGAAGGCTACGCCATTCCCAATCAGGCGGGAGTCCCGGTAGACCTGTCCTACCACCTTTTCTGCATCATGGGTTATTTCAGGGTGTAACTTGGATGTTTCATTTAGCTTCTTGTCTTTTAATTTTCCAATGTAAACCCTGTTATCTTCAAATTCCAAGAAATGAAATCAATATTTCATCGTTCGTCTTTCTTTATTCTTTCTGATTTTGTCATTTTTTCTCTTTTCTTTCAGTTCTAATAATGCGGCTTTAAATAACATGACATGCTTGCGGACTTCATGCCCAGATCCAAACATGCTGGCTAATTGCGAAATAATGAACCAAGAACCGAAATACGATGAAGAGGAGGATTTTAGGGAAATAAATCGAGAATTGGAACAATTTGAGAATAAACCTAAGCTAAACTTAAATGATACTGAACCGATTAATTTGGGTAGTTCTGAAGAAATCAGGGAAACCAAGATAAGCATTTTCGCAGATGGAAAAACTCGAGACGTATTAATCCAACTCCTGTTTGAGTTCAAAGATGTGTTTGCTTGGTCATATGACAACATGCCAGGGCTGAGTGTTGAGTTGGTCATTCACAAGTTTCCAACATACCCCGATTGTCCCCCAGTCCAGCAAAAGCAAAGGAAGTTCAAAACTGATATCAGTGACACGATCAAAGAAGAGGTTACGAAGCAGTTGAAAGCGGGGGTGATCCGAGTGTTTCGGTACTCCACATGGTTAGCTAATGTAGTCCCAGTGCCAAAGAAAGATGGGAAGACCCCGGTATATGTGGATTACAGAGATTTAAACAAGGCAAGTCCCAAAGATAACTTCCCTTTGCCGAACATCCACATCCTTATTGATAACTGCGCCAAGAAAAAGATACAGTCCTTCGTGGATTGTTACGCAGGATATCACCAGGTGTTGATGGATGAAGAAGATGTAGAGAAGACAGCTTTTACCACACCTAACATATTGTTACAGGGTCATGCCATTTGGTCTCAAGAACGTCGGGGCAACCTATATGAGGGCCATGATAGCCATTTTTCACGATATGATGCACCAAAAGATAGAGGTGTATGTGGACGATGTAATCATCAAATCCAAAACCCAGGACGACCACGTTCGAGACTTGAGAAAGTTTTTTGAGCGGCTGCACAAATATGATTTGAAGTTGGACCCAGCCAAATGTGCATTTGGGGTACCATCTGACAAACTCTTGGGATTCATCGTCAGTCTGAGGGGAATCGAGTTAGACCTAACAAAGATAAAGTCTATTCGAGATTTACCTCCCCCGAAAACCAAGAAGGATGTTATGAGTCTGTTGGGTAGATTGAACTACATCAGCCGATTCATTGCCCAGCTGACATCCACATGTGAACCCATATTCAAATTGCTGAAGAAAGACACAGAAGTCAAGTGGACAGATGAATGTCAAGGAGCTTTTGATAAAATCAAGGAATATCTGTCGAATCCGCCAGTCTTGGTCCCACCTGAGCCAGGGAGGCCTTTGTTCTTGTACCTGACAGTCTTGGAAAATTCTTTCGGCTGCGTCCTCGGGCAACACGATGTGACCGGAAAGAGAGAGTAGGCTATTTACTATCTGAGCAAGAAATTTACCAGTTATGAAGCCAAATACACTTTGTTGGAAAGGACCTGCTGCGCTTTGACATGGATCGCTCAGAAGTTGAGGAATTATTTGCAAGCCTACACCACTTACCTCATAACCAGGTTGGATCCTTTAAAATACATATTCCAGAAGCCAATGCCCACTGGGAGACTAGCAAAGTGGCAGATCCTGCTTACGGAATTCGACATAGTATATGTCACTCGCACGGCAATGAAAGCACAGGCGTTAGCAGATCATTTGGCTGAAAATCCGGTCGTTGATGAATACCAACCTTTGAATACTTAAACTCAGTTGAGGCAATATCTGAAGACATTAATGCTTGGAAAATGTTCTTCGATGGAGCGGTAAACGCAAAAGGTGTCAGAATTGGGGTAATCCTGATCTCGCCTACCGGTCAGCATTACCCGGCCACCACTAGGCTTCGATTTTTCTGCACAAACAACACTGCCGAGTACGAAGCTTGCATTATGGGCATGAACATGGCAATCGACCAAGATGTTGAAGAACTATTAATCATGGGAGACTCAGATTTGATTATCCGACAAGCTCAAGGAGAATGGGAAACCCGAGACATCAAGCTTATTCCTTATAGGCAGCATGTGGAAGAACTTGGCAAACGATTCAAGTCAATAGAGTTCAGGTACATTCCTCGCTGCCACAATGAACTAGCTGATGCACTTGCCACTTTAGCCTCAATGCTGTCGTACCCAGGCAATGCCTACATTGATCCATTGGAAATCCAAATTCGGGAAAGGCATGGTTATTGTAATACGGTTGAAACAACACCAAATACCCAACCATGGTATCATGATATCAAAAGGTTTTTGAAAACGCAAGAATATCCCGAGCAAGCCAGTGGAGACCAGAAGAGAACCATTAGGCGGCACGCGAGTGGTTTCTTTTTGAGTGGTGATGTCTTGTACAAGAGAACTCCGGACCTCAACTTGTCGAGTTGTATTGACGCGGAAGAGGCTGGAAGAATCATGCATGATGTACACGCAGGAGTATGCGGACCCCACATGAACGGGCATGTTTTAGCAAAGAAAATCCTTCGAGCGGGTTATTACTGGATGACCATGGAAAAGGACTGTTTCAGCTTTGTCCGGAAGTGCCATCAGTGTCAGGTGCACGGTGATTTGATTCATGCACCTCCCGCAGAACTGCATCCCATGTCAGCACCTTGGCCATTTGTTGCTTGGGGTATGGACGTCATTGGGCTCATCAAGCTGAAAGCCTCAAATGGGCACAGATTCATACTACTTGCCATTGACTACTTCACGAAATGGGTTGAAGCCATCACTCTTAAATCCGTCACTAAGAAAACTGTGGTGGATTTCTTGCACTCCCATCTTATCTGTCGTTTTGGCATTCCTGCAACTATTATCACAGACAAAGATGCAAACTTGAATAGTCATTTGATGGGAGAGATATGTGAACAATTCAAGATAATGCACCGAAACTCTACTCCTTATCGGCCCAAAGCCAATGGTGCCGTCGAAGCAGCAAACAAAAACATCAAAAAGATTTCGAGAAAGATGATTCAAAGTTCCAGGCAGTGGCATGAAAAATTACCGTTTTCATTATTGGGATATCGCGCTACTGTGCGCACATCAATTGGAGCCACCTCGTATCTTTTGTTTTATGGCACTGAAGTCATAATACCCGCGGAGGTTGAAATCCCCTCTCTCCGGATCATCGTTGAAGCTGAAATTGAAGACAGCGAGGGGGTTAAAACCCAGATGGAACAGTTAACCTTGATCGATGAAAAGCGAATGGCCACGGTCTGTCATGGGCAGTTGTACCAACAAAGAATGGCCCGTGCCTACAACAAGAAAGTGCGACCTAGAAATTTCGAAGTAGAGTAACTCATTTTAAGGCGCATCCTTCCCCATCACCAGGAAGCAAAAGGAAAATTTTCTCATAATTGGAAGGGCCCATACATCATCAGAAAGATATTGCCAAAATGGGCATTGTATCTGGGCGATATCGAAGGGAATGATCTCGAAGCAGCTGTAAATGCAGATGCAGTCAAAAGGTATTATATTTAGCTTTTCTGCAGTGACAACTTTGTCCGATTGGGATGACGAAGGCTTTCATTCTCACTACCCTAACACTCCCTACCCTTTGCAAACCCATTTGAGCCGGTTACTTTTCTTTGATTACCCTTTTGGGAATCACAAAGTGTTAAAAAAAGCGGCAAGTAAAAAGCAAAAACAAAAACAACAAAACAAATGTTTCCCTAAACTACGTTCGACTTGATTCCGAAAGGATACGTAGGCAGCCTCTCCCTGGGGTTCAGTCACACCAAAACAAAAATCCAATGTTCCCCGAAAGTGAAACAGGGGCAGATGTTATAATGGTTTGGCAATGAGCCACTTGAACGGTTCCAAAGTTGTAATTTCATCCGGATTCGTTTTACCCAAACCTTTTTCAAGTCCTTCTAATCAATCAGCAAAGGCATCGGAATTAGAAAACATGACTGTTTGGATCCGATGCAATCAAACGAGGGAAATAAAATGAGAGAGTCTTATTGGTGAAAACCCACACGGGCACCATGAGGCGATGGTAAGTAGAGAAATGAAAAATGAGAGAGTCTTATTAGTGAAAACTCGTAAAGAGCACTATAAGGAGACGGTGAGAAGAGAAATGAGAGAGGTCGATTGGCAAAAACCCGCAAAGGGCGCCGTTGATCGAAAAGAAGAAATCCCTCACCACCATTGGTATTGAAATAGTCCTGGCAAGGTTTCTCGGTTTAAAAACACGAGTCGCAATGAGTATGTGAGAAGTTGGATAGTGGTGAGGATCGGGCATCCAGTCCAAGAAGCATGTCATGTCTATTGAAGTCTGCATGCACCCCAGATAAGTCCGTCCTTCCTCCCTGAAAGGGACACTTCTCTCTAAATTCATTTTCTTGCCTTTTTGCTTACTTTTCCTTGAATCCCTTTCGGTCTAACTCGGTTTCCGAAACTAATACAAAGAAAAGGTGGCAAGATTGGCTTTACAGGGTCCTGCCTAACAGAAGCTGAAAAAGGTACCCAGCCTCAGCGGGTGCATCAAGTCGATCCCGACTGGCCATGGTGGATGATGCTTTGAAATCAAATTTATTGAAAAGGAAAAGAAAGCTAAAGGCAAAAGCCTAAAGGCGGAATAAAGTGAAAGGGTCGAAGGCCCACGTGGGTAAGCCGTCACGAAATCTTAAAAGCTAAGTCCTTCGGTTTGAAAGATAGATCAATCTTCAGAAAACCACTAAGCAGCAGAGGTTTTCAACAAAGGTTCGGGCAGAGATCGAGTGATTGAGACAATCAAGGCCACAAAACCAACAACCGTTTCAAACTAACAATTGTTCTTTGTTTAAAATTGAAACAGGTGCAACCCAAGGCAACCGTGCAAAAGCAGGTACAGCCAAAAGAAAAGCTGCGCAAAAGCTAGAAACAGTTTCGTAGAAACAATCAATCCAAAAGGTAAGTTTTCCTCCAAAATTCTCTCCTGTATTTTATTGAAATAAAAGAAATGAAAGGGAAAATGAAAAAAAAAGAGAAGGAAAGAAGAAAATCTGAACAAAATGCTAGTTTAGAATCCCTAATCTCAACCTGTTACGCCTTTTTGCCAACATTGGGGCTCCAATCCCTGAGTTGAGCTTTTTAGACATAGGACCTCCATTCCCTAGTCGTCTTTTTGACAACATTAGGGCTCCAATTCCTGAGTTGAGCTTTTTAGACATAGGGCCTCCATTCCCTAGTCGTCTTTTGCCAACATTAGGGCTCCAATCCCTGAGTTGAGCTTTTTAGACATAGGGCCTCCATTCCCTAGTCGTCTTTTGCCAACATTAGGGCTCCAATCCCTGAGTTGAGCTTTTTAGATATAGGGCCTCCATTCCCTAGTATCCTTTTTGCCAACATTAGGGCTCCAATCCCTGAGTTGAGCTTTTTAGACATAGGCCTCCCTTCCCTAGTCACCATTTTGCCAACATTGAGGCTCCAATCCCTGAGTTGAGCCTTTTATACATAGGGCCTCCATTCCCTAGTCACCTTTTGCCAACATTAGGGCTCCAATCCTGAGTTGAGCTTTTTAGACATAGGGCCTCCATTCCCTAGTTTTGCCAACATTAGGGCTCCAATCCCTGAGTTGAGCTTTTTAGACATAGGGCCTCCATTCCCTAGTCGCCTTTTGCCAACATTAGGGCTCCAATCCCTGAGTTGAGCCTTTTAGACATAGGGCCTTCATTCCCTAGTATCCTTCTCGCCAACATTAGGGCCCCAATTCCTAAGTTGACATTTTAGATATAGGGCTCCATCCCCTGAATAGTTTAGATTTTGTTGCAAATAACTCACGAAATTTTTCTAGTGAAAACTGGGGCAGAAAAATTTCGTTCGTTTGTTTGTTTTTGGTGTCTGAGCAGGTTGTACCTTGAGACACAGGGTTTGAGATGACCGAAATAATGAGTCTCAATTCAGAATAAAGAAAGAAGAAAAAGAACAAAAGGTGTGAATTCAAAAGGCTGAAGCGGAGGAAGATGCGTACTGCTCAAGAAATAATTGAAGTCACAAGCTTCACATGTCCCACCTTGATCCAATACTGAAAAAAGAATCAACACCTACAGCTTGCGAGCATCAAGATTCAGATCGGGGTCTACAGCAAAATTTGCTAAGACTCAAGATCGAGTTTTAAAGATATTTATAGACAGGAATTTTGTAACTCTTAGCTGATAGGCCTAGCTAGCTTAGCTTTAGATTTTCCTTTTCGGTGTAATAAGGAGGTCAGCAAGCAGTAGCAGTAGCAACAGTGAAATCATAGCTCCCGGTAGTCCCTGCTACCGAAATTTCCAGAACTACACTGACCTGATTCCTTTATAGTCAAGGATATGTAGGCAACCTTTGAAGCAAGGTTTAACCAGACTCTTTTCAAAAATGCTTCCCATGGAGTGTCAAACGGGCAAAAATTCCTCATAATTGCTCATTTTATCTTTGCCCGGAAATCCTTCGCGTCTCCGAGCAAAGAGGGGAAGCTGTGAGCAAGTGATTTTTGCCTCGCATGAATTACTCCTACAGAATCTACAAAATTAGGATTTTTCTTTTATTATTTAGTTTTTAGGAATTAATTGCTCAACTTTCATGTTTGTTTACATTTTGTGTGCATAATTAATTTTATTTAAATCATGAAAAATAGCAAAAAATATCACGCACTGCATTCAGGATTTAATTTTACATTTTTTAGATTAATTAGTAAATTAGTTTGTTTTATAAAATATGAAAATCACAAAAAAAATAGTTCATTTTGCATTTTAGCTCTTTAATTTTGAATTTTATAATTTTTTCTTTAAATTTAGGATTTAATTAATTATTGTAAATACTATGATGAATGATTAATCTAATTGGGTAAGTTAATTTAGTTTAGGAAAATTAATTTAGGTTTTATTTTAAAAAGAAAAGGATTTGAAAATAAAAAGAAATTAGAAAGGAGAACAAAATCTGATATTTGGGCTGTTTTAATTCAATATCCCTAGGCCCAAGTGTATTTTTTCCAAACCCGCTCAAAACCGGCCCAGATCCGCATCCCAACCCGGTCCAAACCCCCCAGTAACCAAAACGATGTCATTCTGATAACCCTTTGATCACAACCGTTGGATCTCCTTAATCCAACGGTCCGGAACTGGGGTACTTCTTGATATATATATGTCCAAAAGCCCGTACCCCTACCCCCATCTCTCATCTCCCTCAGACCCCTCTCCAACCGGACCTGAACCCTAGTAGCCGCCCTTGAACGCCCACCGCCGGAAGGTGGCGGCGCCACCACCAACCACCCTGAGGTTAACACCCCACAATCTCCTCCACCTCCACATCCCAAGTCCCCAAACAACTTCTCTCAAATCCTTCCAGAACTGCTCGAATTTCCAATCAAAATTCGAAACCCTAGCGCCGCCCTTGTTCTCTCCAGTGGCGGCGCCACCTCTGTTCGACCCCAAATTAACACCCTAAGACCGTCCTCTCTCCCTCATCCCAAATCCTCACTCAGATTTCTTCAAACATCTCTGGAACTCCTCGAATATCAAATCGAAGAGTCGAGCCTTAAGAGTCTAAGGTCGGAATCATGCATGCAAGTCTTTCCAGGAATTTTTCGGGTGTTTCAAGTCGGTTTTGACACAAAATAGTAACACCCATTTGTTCTTCACTAAGAAAAAACGTTTGTCACTGTGTTGGGTCAAATCAGTGCCTCAGTCTTGATTTCAAATCTAGCGGGTAAGTCCCGTTCATCTTTGTTTTCAAAATCGCCTATCTGTCACCTCTGTTCCTTTCCTCTCTTTTGATTTGTTTTCTGATTTATTAGCTATCCTGTTAGAACCTTTGATTTGGTCACTTAGATTAATTAGTTAGCCTAATCAGTTCCTCGCCTGTTTGTGATCATTAATTAGTCGATTTGTTTGGTTTTTAAGTGTTCTGAATTTGTTTGGGTTTTGTCTTTGTTATTTGGGCTCGGAGGTCAGTCTAAGACCTCAGTTTAAAAGAATTTTATTTGGTTGAGTCCGAGCCCATTGAATCATTGAGCCTGTTTGGGGATTCATAGCCCATGTTCAAGTCTAGTTGGGCTTCAAGGCAAAATACAGGGGTAATAGGGGTAAATTGGGTAAGTCACTTAAGGGAATCTAGATATAACCACCCAAGAAGCTGCCTAGAAGCTGCAAAAATAGACTAACTTGACCAACAAGTCAGTAAATGAGGGACTAAGTAGCAAAAAGGAAAATTTGGAAAAGACTAAATTGAAATAACTGAACCCTTAGGGTTGCCCTAATAACTTGCCTATAAAGGCATTGTTACTTGAGGCTCAATTCAGATTAGAGAGAGCTAGAAAATCCAGAAATAGAAAACAGCTGAAAATTTCAGTAAAAGTCACTATTCCATTAAGTTTTTTTCTTCTGATTTAAAAAGGCTTCAATCTCTGAAAAACTTCTGATTCATCTGGGTCTAAATGGGTTGAATTGGTTGCTTAGAAAGTTTGGTTTTGAAGTTTGGTTGGTTATTGACCGCTGCGCATCAGTTCTTGGCCTGAAACTGGGTTCACTGATTGCTTCTTTTGTTGATTGCTGCTGTTGTTACTGATAATTTCTTACCTCTGTTCTTTGTTCCTTCAATATCCATGTATTCTCTCACACTATGGACAGCATTCGAATGTAACTTGGGATATGCATCTAAAGAGTGTTTGAAGTTTGATATTTGTTTGTCATGAAAATTTACATCCTTTTATTTTTCTCAGTTTCATACACAATATGTGATACTCAATTTTCTGTTCTCGAAGGACTCTGTTTAGTATTGCTTATTATTTCAATGTATAAGGCTTGTAAAGTTCCGTTCATGAGTTGATGCTTGTTAAATGACTCAATGTTAGTGAATAGTGCTAGATTCATATGGAGTTTGTGCGACGAATTTATGTGGATCTGACTATTTCATTTCTTTTTGCAATTCAACTTACTGACATTGATATATGTGTGCTTCATGAGTTTTGTTTGCTCCAGTTTAAGTCGATTCTAAGCTTAGTTCATTGTTCTTCTCATAATCTGAACTTTCTACCTCAAATATGTTATTGCATTGTTTTCTAATATTCAAATAAGGGTGTGTGTATTCTTAAAACCAGGATTCCAATATTGAAAGGGTGGTTTGAAAAGGGATGAATATATATGTTGATTTTCTTTAAAGGAACATGTGAAGCTGTTTCAAAGTAACTGATTTGGGGAATTAATTAATGAAAAGGGTTGAAGGTTTTCCATAGTGTAGTGTCATAGTTTGATGGGGATTGCCATTTGTGTGGGTTTTGTGTGCTTTTTTTTTGTTTTCTGGATCTGAAAACCTGGGCTCCTCACTATTTGTTGTGAGCTTGGGCTTTTGAATTGCCCTTCTTCATTAAGACTTGGGCTCATTTAGGCCCCAAGCTCGAAGGTTCGAATGTCGTTTGCCTCATGTAGCTAGCTGGGTTCGATATCGACCCCTTCTAATTGTCGTTGGTCTTTAATGCTTGTCACGGGGTTCGAACTCAAGTTACCCCTTCGACTCCTCCTTAATCTCTATGCAATTTGGGCCAGAAATCTTGTGTAAGGCAAAAAATGCAGTTGGGCCTTTACTCTAAAAGGCAATTGCTTCTTCGCAAATCTGGCTCGGGCTTGGTTCATTAGTTTAAAAATGAGATTTGGCATGTAACTTTAGAAGTATTGACCTCTACCATTTGTCCCATTAATTAATTAGATTGGAGGTGAGCCATCCTAGATAACAAATAGTCTATGGCCCTCCGAACTTTAGTTTGAATACTTTTAAAATGGAATTGAGATGTGTCGCGCCAAATAAAATTCCAAATGCGTGGCCCTCACTTACTTATTTCTTTTATAAATCCTTAGAGCTCGAGGCGTGCCATCTAGCAAATTTCCATGGCCCTCGCAAAGTTAAAAATATAGTTTCTTTAGGCACATTATTTTAATAACATTACCTTCCTAAACTCGGGTGTGCATTTCATGTGACCCAAATCCAAATCTTAATAATGTTGAATAAAATGTGTTTCGGATTGCGGGTGCATTTCATGTGGCGCGATCCAAAGGCATGTTTTAAATGACGTTAAATCCTTTTTAAAATAAATAAAAGCGGTTTTTAAAGTTAAAATACCATAGGCTAAAACATGTGTTAAAATCAGATAATAGGCCGATTATAATAGTTTAAGCGACCGTGCTAGAACCACGGAATCCGGGGGTGCCTAACACATTCCCTCGGGTTAATAGAATTCCTTACTCAGAATTTCTGGTTAGCAAATTTCAAAAGGAAAGTCGAAATCTTCCTCGATTTGGGATTTAAAAATAAACTGGTGACTTGGGACACCAGAAAACAAACCATCCCAAGTGGCGACTCTGAACAAAAATAAATAATTAATCCCATTTTGAATAATGTCACTTAAATTGGAAAAACTCCATTGTACTACCTTCGGGTAGTGTAAAAAGGAGGTGTGACACCTAGTCTATCGAGTGTTCATCTAGTATTTCATGTTTCCATGCTCCGGAAGTATATCGACAGTCCGTCTCATGTCTTGGACTTCAACATGGTTCTATTGGTTGGTGATTTGACTTATGATGTGGAGTCGGTGGCCATTTTGGACCAGCATGTTTGAAAGTTGAGGTCAAGGAACATAGCTTCAATGAAGGTGCCGTGAAGGGGTCAGCCAGCCGATGAGGCTACTTGGGAGACCGAGCGGGAGATACGGAGCAGATATACACGCCTATTTGAGACTCCAGGTACCATAGACCCGTTCAAGGACAAACAATTGTTCAAGAGGTGGAGGATGTAACGACTCGGCCAGTCATTTTGAGTGTTATAGCCCCGTTCCCCCATTTATTGCTTATACTGTGATCATTTGTTGTTATATGACTTGCCAGGGTGGTTGGTCTAGTTTCTGGGATGTTTCAGAGTGAGTTAGGACACTTAGTCCCAAGGACTGAATCCTAAGTTGAAAGAGTTGAACCATGGTTCCAATAGCTTCATGGGGTGATTTTGGACTTAGGAGTGTGTTCGGATATTGATTTGGAGGTCCGTAGATGATTTTGGCTTGAATTGGCGAAAGTTGGAAAAAATATAAGTTTGGAGAGTTGAGAAGTTTGATGAGAGTTGACTTCGTGGCTACGGGGCTCGGATTTTGGTTCCATAAGTTGGAATAGGTCCATTGTATCATTTATGATTTGTGTGCAAAATTTGAGGTCAATCGGAGTTGATTTGATAGTTTTCGGTATCGATTGTAGAAGTTGGAAATTCATTAGCTTCAAAAGCCTTAAATTGGGTGTGATTCATGTTTTTGATGTTGTTTGATGTGATTTGTGGCCTCAACTAAATTTGTATCATAATTTAGGACATGTTGGTATATTTTGTTGAGGTCCCGGGGACCTCGGGTGGATTTTGAATGGTTGAGGAGTTCCAGATTGGTGTGATCGCACCTGCGCAAGATTTGGTCGCAGGTGTGCGACCGCATAAGCGAGGAGGCATTACATGAGCAGTTTCAACTGGGACTGTGAGGCAGTGCAGGTGCGAGGTATTGACCACACCGGTGAAATCACAGATGTGGAGAGTGGATGCGCAAGTGGGAAGTCTGGAGAATGGGACATGGGAGGCGCAAGTGCGAAAGGATTTCCGCAGATGCGGATGCGCATCTGCGCATGATCGACCGTAGAAGCAGAAGTGGGCAGGAGGCTATGAATTCACAAAAGCGAAGAGGACTCAATAAAAGCAGAACTGCATAAGCGGTTAAGTGGCTCCGTAGGTGCGGATTTCCTGGAAGTGTATATGTTCAAAGGGCTCCAAGATTTTACTCATTTTTGGACTTTGGGAGCTCAAATTAAGATGATTTTTGAAGGGGATTTCAATTGATTTCAAGAGGTAAGTCACTTTTGATCATTTTTATTCAATAATATTGATTACCCATTGAAGTTTCCACCTAGTTTATGCATTTTTAAGGTGGAGTTTTAGAAGTTTTGGGCTAGGATTGGAGAGTAAGTATTGGGATTCGTGTCGAGCCCCGAGCTCGGGGGCGAAACCGGCACCTAGTGCCTCATCTATCCCTGCGTACCACTTGCAACTAAGAGACTCTGGACATGTAATGTCATACTTTGTCTATGGGATACATTACAAGATAATGTGCGATACAAAATATAAAACTAAATGGAGACTAACGCTGACTGATGTCAACATAAGCTGGGCCGGCAGGGCCGTCATAATTACTACAACTGGCAAGCCAACAAAATATTCGTACAGGGCCTACAATCCCAACATACTGTACTTAACCGGCAGGATATGTCTACAAGCCTTTACTGATAGATGTACTGTGATCGGAAAAGGGCCCCGACCTACCCATAACCTATCTACATATATACACAAGATATACATCACACTGCTAGACTCGGAAACTCCGAAAGAAGGGGAGCTTTCTGATAAAGCTGAACTCGGACAACACCTACTAAGGAGATCTACCAGTCTATCTGTCTGAACCTGCACGCATGAAATGCAGCGCCCCCAGAAAGGGACATCAGTACGAAATAATGTACCGAGTATGTAAGGCAATATAATGAAGCTGAAACAGAACTGATAATATAATAACTAGAAACAACTGGGAGTCAAAAAAAATCCGCAGATATGCTCATCTACTGATATTGACTCGACTCTCTCAATATAGTGAGTAAAATAGTTGTCCGGCTCTATAAGGCTCGGTGTATGTATGCGTGTATATATATATATATATATATAACTGCTCTGCCGTAGTAGGTTCGCTCATAGGCGCTAGGCCATACTAGGCTCTGTATCTCGACCAACTGGGCTCGCTCATAGGCGCTCAGCCACATCAGTCTCGGTATATAACTTACCATTTGATCAGAGGTTGCGCAATAGAAGCCTGTCCATCGATTATAGCTCGATGGTAATGAAAATACTTTTAATACTATATATATGTAAACTCTCTGCTCTTTTGACCGGAAGAAGAAAATACTCAACTGAATATGCAGTCCCGATAAGGAAAATATGGTAACTTACAAAACTAGGAAAATATAAGTAATTTGCGAGACTAGCAAAATATACGTAAATTTCGGGATATAAATTTTTCTTTATGCCTCATTATCAAATTTGTGTAATTACGATATCATGCTAAAATGAAGGAAAAGCTTAACCTTAACATACCTAGAGTAGGGAAAACTTCGTATAATATTTCGTTGGAAAACCTTCATTGATTGAACGAAATTTGCCTCTGCTCCTTAGAAATTCACGGTCGAAATTTGTTTCTAGCTCCTAAAAATCTTGGAACGAAATAACGTTTTCAATTCCAAAGAAAACGTTTTCTAGTTCTTTGTTTGGAAGGAATAACGTTTCTCATTTTAAGTTTTGGAAAGATAAGGTTTCTGGATACTAGCCTTTGGATGGATTTTGATACTAATTTGATAGGATCACATTTTGTGGATTGACAGATTTCTTCAAGGAATTATCTTGATAAACTTTGAACTTTTCTTATTCCTTAGGTGTAAGACACCTATTTACAATAGCTATGAGTCACTTTTTAAATTGGTGGCCTTGTACCACGTGGAGAGCGGATGAAGATTAGTAATATTTACCCACTTGTTAGTTAATTGGGTAATGTCCCATTGTCCGGTAATTAACCAATTACCTATATAATTTAAAAATTGCCCCAAATTACTTAAAATTCTATTTATTTTTAATATACTTCATATATACTTTATATATTATGCTATCGTGGTCATATAGTACCTTACATGGTACTAGTTCATAATTATCGGGTATTATCGCTTGACCCGTATTTTACTCCAAATTGGCCACTTTCAACGAAACTCGTTTTCTTTAATTCATATACCCTTTATCCTTCAGGAAACTTATTTATCGCTTGTTACAAATAGCATAAATACGTCAACCTCAAGATAATCTCATCCTCGAATCCACGTCGGTTAACTGAAAATAAAATTTTAACGTACGAAAACTTGAGATGTAGCAATTTGAGTGGCGTTTTGGTGTCGGATTTGAGTAGTTTTGGTATGTCTATACTCGTGGTTGAATGTGTGTTCCGATTTTGTAACTTTTGTTGGATTCTGAGACGTGGGTCTGGGATTGACTTTTTGAGTTGACTTTTTGACTTTTATTAAAGAACTTAGCTTTTTCATATGGAATTGATTCCTATTGCTTGAGCTGATTGTATCGAGTTGTTTGTGGCTATATTCAAGGTGTTTGAAGGCTTATTCACGAGGTAAGGGCTTATTGGAGTAGAGATTTGCACGGTTTGAGGTAAGTAACAATTCTAAACTTGGTTCTGAGGGTATGAATCCTTGAATTACGTATTGTGTGATCGGTGTTGAGGTGACACACATGCTAGGTGACGGGCATGTGGGCGTACACCGTAGAAATTATGACTCAGTCGATTCCGTGGAACTGTGTAGTCATCTTATCTGAATATTATTACTGTACTCCGTGTGTTAAAGAATTTGAGCTGTGATTTATGTTAGAAATCATGTTTAGGCTATGTGATGGTACTATTAGGACTACAACGATTGTTCTTTTACTGTTGAGTTGTTTGCTTAATTTGCAGTTATGTACTCGGTCACATTCATCATTGCATATCATATCTCATTCTCTGTTATCATGTATTGTCACATCATGTATCACTGTTTTGGGCTGATTAGCATGAGTATTGTGAGCCCGAGAGACTGGAGAGATTGATGACTAAGTGATGTCGAGGGGTCTGTTTGTGAGTGATATTGATGGGATCGGGCTGCACGCCACAGCGGGTACTATTGACTCATGATGGGATGGAGCTGCACGTCGCAACAGGTACTATTGATTCATGATGGGATCGGTTGCGCGCCGCAATAGGTTTTATTAGCGCTTGGGTAGCATCCGCCCTCCGGAGTCTGACATACCAGTAGTGAGCACAGGTACCGTATAGTGCTTAGTGATAGAGTGTGATAAGTGAGAATCAAGACAGTCAGATTGAGTACTCTAAGAGTGTGAGTATGTGAGGTTTTCATTGTGTTCCATTACATGTAACATGCACATTGACATGTAGATATAGAGATGTAACATTCCTCATATCAATCATACTTGGCATATTTTATCTGTATTGAGCTTAACTATTAAACCTAAAAGCATGTTTATATTCATGTACTGTGTACCAATAGATTCTGCGTTTCTTTGAGATATTATTGTCATATTTCCTACGTTATCTGTATTGTTTAAAAGAATTTGTATATGGACTATATTGGTTAAGCGCGTCATTACTTTCAGCTCAAGGTTAGTCTTATTACTTATTGAGTACATTGGTCGGTTATACTCATACTACACTCTATACTTTGTGTGCAGATTCAGGTATTTCTGGGCACGGTGATTGCTGATTTTGGAGCTTTATCAGTCCGAAGATTATCGAGGTAGCTGCTTTGGCGTCCGCATACCTTGACTCTCCTCCTTTTCCTTTTAGTGTATTTATGTTGTTCTGCTTTCCTAGATAGTATTTTTAGCCGTCAGAGTTATTATATAGATACTCATGTACTCAGTGACACCCGGATTTTGTGGGATATTGTATTGAGTCACGGTATTTTTTTCTTATCAGTATTCATGAGATTTTTCTCTTAAACTTATTTTACTATGATTTTTAAATTTAAATATGCGTGATTTATTGTGATAGTCGGCTTGCCTAGTATTGTAATAGGAGCCATCACGATAGATTTGCATCGTGACAGCTTCTAATAATGCTAATGGAAGGGCTCCGATTCCTCGGAGCGTTCCCACAAATCAAACGGTTCAAAGAACCGATAACGACATTCCAACGGAAGGGATTGGTTTCGACGAGGCAGGAGGTACCGGTAGTGGATCTGGGAACAATAACTTAAATGAACCTTTCAAAATCGAGCTCATGAGATTTATGAGAGAATTCTATGAGGGAATGGACTAAAATGCTAAAGAGTTCCATACTCGGATGGATCAGATCCCGGGAGCGCCGCCAGTGTTAAAGGGACCAGATTCAAAGAAATATTTGCAGTTGCGGCACCGGAGTTGATCCGAAAGAGGTTTAGGATGTCAGATATACCAAAATATGACGGGACTTCGGATCCACATGAACACGTCACGACTTACACTACAACAGTAAAGAAGAATGACCTAAGCCCATCATGAGATCAAATTTGTTTTATTGAAGAAGTTTGGTGAAACCCTAACGAAGGGTGCCTTAACTTGGTATTATCTTTTACATGAGCATTCTATTGATTCTTTTGAAATGCTTGGAGATTCGTTTATCAAAACTCATGCTGGAGCAAGAAAGGTCCAGACAAGGAAGGCGAATATTTTTCTTTGCTATAGAAGCTCATGCTGGAGCATTCTATATTGATTATATGGTTGCTATTTTTCTTTGCCTCATATTTATTTATTAGTAATTGTGAGGTATCTGCTATTTTCTATCGGCGTCCACGACCCCATTGTAACGAAACTGGAGTGAAGGCCTCTCTAATCCAATATGATAATTAATTGTAGCAAGTGATAAGGATCCTAGTGACAATTAAGTGAGCATCATGAGTTCTTTTAGGAGTATAGTATCCTGTTTTGTTTTTTTCTTTCCTATTTATTGAGATAGACAAAAATCCCGAAAGTATGCTTTCTCATGCGGGAATAACTCTTTCCATCCAATCATGCGTTCTACTAAGTGATCCCATATTCTTCAATAGATGACTTCCCAAGCTCAATTATTTTGTGCAATGGCTTAGCTACTTCAATTATAGATTCTCTCGAAGGTCACATCTGGTAAAGGAGGTTTAAAAAGATAAAAAGTAGTAAGATGATAAAATCACATTTTAACTTAGCTTTATGTTTGCAATTTCACTCACTATTCATTTTAGTTTCCTACTCCAGAAAATGGCAATAAAAGGAACTGCAAACAGTACTGCGCTTCGTTTGGTAAAGTGCATATTAAGTTATTAACCAGACATTCTCGCCAAAGATAATCTCTTTAATTTAGCAGATTTCTTTACTTATTATTATATACTATAAAAAGATAGAATTGAATGAAAAAGGAAAAACAAAAGCAGTACTAGATTTTAATATTAATTCGGTACATATACATTTGTATCCTGTTCTTTTCCATAGGGGGCCAAAGGAAGGCGTAGCCCGTAGGGTCAGGCAAACTCTGAATAGAAGAATATGAAGGGGCCAAAGGCCATGTCTCTATCTCATAGTGGAGCCATCGTGATAAGCTAAGGAAAAGTACTTGATACAATTAACAATGACGAATTCTATCATACTCATTGTCAAAAAGAAAGATTATCGTACTCATAAAAATATTATTATAGCAATAAGTGCCATAATTTGTATTTGCAGCGTGATGACATAAAAATTGCTAATTACACAGGCGTATATCATATCCTTAACATATACTATAAAATTAGAAAGTAAATTTTAAAGGTACTCTCTAAAAGAATAATTACAGACAGAATAATAAAACATTTATTTTAGGGCATAAAGTTGTATTTTCTATTAATGTCAAAATTTTAAGTTTAAGTATGATGTTGATATTGAAAGGAGGTTAAGGCCTCATTTTTGTTTGAAAATTTTACATGCTATAGCTAAATATTGCACCCTATTTATAATAAAGCAAAACACTTTAAAAATATTATTATAGCCACTTTTTATATTTTATAGTAAAGTACAAATATATACAACTGACCCCTCAACTTTTCCCTCAACCTTCTCTATTCTTCCTCAACTCTCTCTCATTTTTTCCCTCTCTTCTCTTTCGGCAAGGCCGCCATCCAGCAGTCATCTTCTTCGGCCGAGCTCTACCGAAGCCCAACCAAACATCCGCCTCTCTCTCTCTGTATCTCTTCCCTTCTCCTATCTCCACCATGAGATCCAACCGCCTCTCTCTCTCTCCTTCTCTCATCTCTACCTTCAGATGTAGATCTGAAAACATGAAGTCATGATGGGTCCATTACTCACGGCGAAAACAATTGAGGAGGAAGATATGATGCATCACTAGATCTGGATCTAATGGAAATGTCGTCCATGGCTTCTTCTCCTTCTTTATATCTCACATCTGAGTATATTCGTCTGTCCGGATTTTGGTAGATACAATGTGATAGTGTATTCTCAGATTTGATCGAACTTTTATTCGTCTTTATTTTTAGTTTTAATACAATGTATATAGTATTTTGCTTGGCCGGAAGATGACATCTCCGACGAACTTTCTTCTCTTGTTTGCTATTGAGTCATATACAATGATACAAATACATTATATTCTGTACAAATATACTCGAATTTGAGTGTGTTATGTATTTTCAAATGCAAAAATAGTTTATTTTGTCATATTTTTGCCTATATTTATGTATTTCGAAGGTTTTTTATTGTTGTAGCAGATCTATACATTTTTTTGAATTTTTGTTATTCGAATACATCCGAATTAAATATAATGAATTAAATATAGTGTAAAAGCATCTACAAATGAATACAGTGAACTGAATACAGTCGAATATTACTGTTTTTGTGATTTTTTGCTGTTTGAATACAATCGAATTGAATACAATGTAAATTAGTTAAGAATGAATATAGCCGGATTGAATACAATGTACAGTCGAATTGAATAGAGCAATATACACCATATTTCTTATTTTTTGTTATTTGAATACAACTGAATTCAATACAATAAAATAGAATACAATGTAAAATATATAAAAACGAATACATCCGAAGTGAATACAATGTATACAACCGAATTGACTATAACGACATACAAAAAAAAAAACTTTTGTTTCCAGATGAAGGAGTAAACAAATTTTAATTTGTGATAAATATATGTATATATATATAAATATTACATATTACTTATAACTTGGCATTTAAATTATAAATTTATATTTAAAATAAACATATTTGATTATTATAAATTGGTAACTAATATATAATAATTAGTATCTTGACTATTTTCCAAGTAAATAATTAGTATGAGGTTACACGATACTTTCTGGGTGAAGAACTTGATGCTGGTGTTGGAGTCCATGAAGTAGTGCACCGACCCAATGAAACAGAGTCCTATTTGAAGATGAAGCCTCCTTAGTCTGGATCAAGTTTTGTTTATTTAATTCATTATCCGACCCAGATGTCTTAAATATACAAACAAAATTTCTCATTATTTTGTATAGTTTTATTAATGAAAATTATTTTTTCTTTCTGTTCATGCTCTCTATTCTCACTTCATACATAAATTGAGGTTTAGGGCTTCCTTCACACATTTCTCTCGAGCCATGGGTTCCCTAAACCTAGTGAGAACTCTATTTTGTTTGAGCCATGGGTTCATTGCAATAATATGGTAACTGCATGGATACTCTATAGTTTAGATACTGAGATTAGTAAGAACATGATGTATAAAGAGTCTTCCCAAATACTCTGGAAGAAAACTTGAACAACGTTATGAAAGGCCAATGGGACTATGGTGCTTCAAATCAGGAAGGATCTTGCGTCTATTTCTCAGGGTCTTCTAATATTGCTTCTTACTTTACCCGTATTAAAAAGCTCTGGAGTGTGATGGCTTACTCCATATCATATCCAGATTGTATGTGTGGATGTAAAGAAGCTTTCAAGAGGCTGGAAGAAGAGCAGAAAGTTCATCAACTCTTAATGGGGTTAAATGAAACCTACACTAGGGTCATGAGAAACATTCTGCTCATGCAGCCTTTACCTGATATTGATAGTGTTTATACAATGTTATTTGAAGATGAGAGCCAAGCTGAAGTCCAACCTTCCAGTTCCACTTTCTGTCCATAGTCTGCTTCCTTTGCCACTAGTGTTCAGAAGCCTATCAATTTAAGGGTACAATTTGATACTGCTAGGGTTTAAAGGCCTTTCACTCCAAGAATGAATTTTGATCCTGCTAAAAAGGGGAACTTTGATATGGTGTGTAGATATTGTAAGAAATCTGGTCATACAATTGAAAGTTGTTATAAGTTGCATGGATACCCTCCTAGTTTTTGCTCCAAATACAAAAAACAACTATTTTTTGCTCGTGTCTCAAATTCACCTGATATGGGAGCTGCTGATAACTCTATTTCTGAGAGCTCCAAGGTCATTCCACTCGATATAGGTGGTAATATTCTGACCAACGAGCAATACGATCAGCTGCTTTCTTTACTTCAATTGTCAAAGATGTTTTTTGCTTCCTATGAAACTGCATTTGGTTCAACAAATTTCGTAGGTCTGATAGGTATTGTTGCTTTTAGTAGTTGTGATTCTTATGCTTGCAATTTTTCTAAAGTAGAGAATGAATTTTGGATCTTATACTTTGGTGATACTAATCATATGACCCATCACCAATCTTTACTGACTGACATTAAACCCTCGCCTTACCCTACCTTGTCACTCTTCCAAATGGCTATAAAGTTAAGGTTCACTGTATTGGTTACCTTTCTATTTCTTCAACTATTTCTCTTTCTAATGTCTTTCATGTCCCCTCCTACATTGGTAGTTTGGGGGCACGACTAGCTCCGTATGATGTATTAGGACTTGTGTGCAAAATATAAGTTCATTCCGAGTTGATTTGATATGTTTCGGCGTGAGTTTTTGAAAGTCGAAAGTGCGAAAGTTCATTAAGTTTGATTTGAGGTGCATTTCGTCGTTTTGATATTGTTATGTGTGTTTTGAGGCTCGAGTAGGTCCGTATTATGATATAAAACTTTTTGGTATGTTTAGACGGGGTCCCGAGGGGCTCAAGTGAGTTTCAGATAGGTTTGGGTTGTGTTGCGCTCGTTTTTCTTATGTTTCGACGTCGTTTCTTCAAACATAAATGATACCACATTGAACAAATGAGCTCTGATTTCTATTTTTATTAAAGCATT